>NC_057804.1:632939188-632943424 GCF_018294505.1 Triticum aestivum | reverse complement strand
CTCCTCACCTCATTTGCTCCATAGATTCATCAAAATTAAGTGGTGAAATTACCTTTTTTGATAGGTTAGTAAGGGGAAAGCTATCTTCATGTTGTAGATCTACTTCTTTTCTCCCTAGCTCGCTCCAACAACGTGCACATGCACTTTTTGTGGCCTAGCTAGATCTATGTATGTTTGTGGTGTTGCATATATGTTTGTGTTTGCAGGTACCGGTATTTGAAATGCGATAGTTGCCAATATTTTGCCGGAATGTTGATTCATTTCCGTTTCGGCGAGAATTTTGGCACTATGCATTCTTTTTGGTCCTATTTTTAGGGAAGGTCATGCCAAAAAAATTCTTGGTTCTAAAATATCATTTTGCTCTACCCCGTAGGCGACTATGGTCCGCACAATGACTGAAGGCATCGTGAATAGGTTTTTGAGCTCCGCGAAGGACGAGATGCTTCAAAAGAACGAGACGGAGATAAGATGTCCGTGTCGAAGATGCAAGCTGAAGAGCCTTATTGCGGACCCGGATTCCGGGCAGGTGCAGGACCACCTGCTCTTGCGTGGTTTCATGGATGGCTACCGGTGGCAAGGTGATGAAGATGACTATGAAGTCGTCCATGGGGGCCGGGCAAGAAATGAGGAAGGGCAACACGACAACCACCGCGGCGAGGGCGGGCGAGAAGACGAAGAATCTCCAGGACATGATCACGACGGTGATGCTGTACACAGTCATCATGTAGAAGATGTCGTACATGATGATGAGGAAGATCAAGACGAAGGGCATGATCATGAAGATGAAGATGCCGGAGCAGACGACGATGGAGGCTGGGTGCAGGACCCTCATATTCAAGAGCTGCTTCTCAAGCAGACGGATAACGCAAGAGCTGCCGCCCGAGAGAAAGCCAAGCTGGATCAACTGGAGATAGACGCGGTTACTCCATTGTATAAAGGATGAAGGCCCGAGGATACCCGCCTGAAAGTAACGCTCATGGCTCTGGAGATGAAGGTAAAACACAAAATGACCGACGCATGCTTCGACAAGAACATGTCATTCTGGCACGAACGTCTTCCCAAGGGGAACAAGCGCCCGACCAGTTTCGAGGAGGCGAAGAAAATCGTGTGTCCTCTGGATTTACCGCACGTGAAATACCATGTGTGCATGAACAATTGCATCATTTATCGGGACGAGCACGCGGAGTCTACCATATGTCTGGTGTGCGGCGTCACTCGATACAAGAAGAGGAAGAAAGCTCCTTGAAAATCGGTGTGGTACTTTCCGATCACTCCTCGTCTGCAGTGGTATTTCGCGGACCCTAAGGTAGCAAAGCTCCTGCCTTGGCACGCGGATAGGGAGGAGAAGAAGCGGGAAGATGACGGAAATGATCCGGAGATAAATAAAAAAGACAAGATGTTGAGTCACCCTAAGGATGCGAGCCAGTGGCAAGCGTTGAACTTTGAATACCCAGAATTTGGGAAGGATCCAAGGAACATCGCGCTGGGCGCGAGCACCGATGGAGTCAATCTGTTTGGCAGCCAGAGAAGCACACATAGCACCTGGCCTGTGTTTGTGTGGATGTACAACCTTCCCCCCTGGTTGTGCATGAAGAGGAAGTACATTCACATGAGTATGCTAATTGAATGGCCGAAACAACCAGGGAATGACATCAATCTGTATCTGGGGTTGCTGAAAGAGGAGCTAGACACGCTGTAAAAAACTCTAGCCAATACGTGGGACGCCGCAGAGAAAGAATATTTCCCTATGAGAGCCGCACTGCTCATGACGGTGCACGACTATCTCAGTTACGGATATCTCGCGGGGCAGGTAGTCCCCGGATTTTCTGGATGCGTAAGGTGCATGGATGACACAACGTATCGCCAGCTAGATAGAGATCCCGGGTCTTTGAAAATCGTGTTCATGGGACATCGAAGGTGGCTTCGCGATGATGACCTATGGAGGAAACGCAAGGATCTGTTCGATGGTGAAACCGAACCCCGAAAACGCCCGCGTACAAGGAGGGGCGAGGAAATAGACGAGCTGCTGAAAAACTGGAAAGATTGCCCACTGCCGGGAAAGAAGCAAAAGGCGCCAAAGCCGGGAAAGAAGTGAAAGGCGCCAGAGCCGCTGCTGAAGGTATGGAAAACGAGGTCTGTTTTCTGGGACTTGCCGTACTGGAAGATCCACCGTGTGCCTCACAGCCTTGATGCCATGCATATCATGAAGAACGTGTGCGAGAGTTTGCTTGGTACCCTGCTCAACATGCCAGAGAGGACCAAAGATGGGCCGAAAGCAAGGGCAGACTTGAAATCAATGGGCATCAGGCAGTAGCTTCACACTAATGATGATGATGATGATGATGATGATGATGATGAGGCGAAGCAGGACACAGAAAGTCGTCGCAAAGGCAAAAAGGCCAACAAGACCGGAAATGACTACCCTCCCCCGTGCTTCACTCTAAGTCAGGAGGAGATCGAGCAGTTTTTCACCTGCCTTGTAGGAGTAAAACTTCCTTACGGTTACGCGGGGAAGATAAGCAGATACCTAGACCCAGCGAAGCAGAAGTTCAGCGGGATGAAGTCTCACGACTGTCACGTGCTGATGACGCAGATACTTCCAGTTGCAATCCGTGGGATCATGGACGTGCACGTCTGTGAAATGCTATTTGGCCTATGCAACTTTTTCAACGTCATCTCTCGGAAGTCGATTGGCGTGAGGCAACTCAGAAGGCTACAGGAAGAGATCGTGGTGATACTATGCGAGCTTGAGATGTACTTCCCGCCCGCATTCTTCGATGTTATGGTGCATCTGCTGGTCCATATCGTGGAGGATATCATCCAACTCGGGCCGACGTTCCTGCACAGCATGATGCCGTTCGAAAGGATGAATGGTGTCATCAAAGGATACGTTCGCAACATGTCACGTCCAGAGGGAAGTATAGCCAGGGGCTTTCTGACCGAAGAGTGCATCTCCTACTGCATGAATTATCTAGGCATCGAGAACCCCGTTGGTCTGCCCGTCAATAGGCACCTCGGCAGGCTCGCTGGATGGGGTCACCGTGAGGACTTCGAGGGTCGACTCGCCGACTTTGAAAGAGCAAACCTAGTCGCGCTACAACACATAGACGTGGTCGATCCTTGGGTGGCAGAGCACAAAACCTTTATTGAGAAGACATACAATGACCGAGGCCAACAGAGGACGGACGAAGATATAATCAAAGAGCACAACTCTTGTTTCACGCGTTGGTTCAAGCAGAAGCTTCTGTCGTACCCTTTACATGAGGATTCTTCCGCGGAAGAACAACTCATATTCGCCTTATCACAGGGCGCCGAGCACAACCTGATGACCTATGAGGCGTACGATATCAACGGCTACACATTCTACACCGAGAACAAGGACATGAAGAGCGATGGTTATCAGAACTCCGGGGTAACGATGGAATCCTACACCGGTAACGACAAGGACAGATACTACGGAAGGATCGAGGAGATCTGGGAGCTGAGCTACGCTAGAGAAAAGGTCCCGATGTTCCGTGTCAGATGGGCCAAGAGCGTCCTAAAAGAAGACTGGTATTTCACCACCATGGTTATACCCAAAGCCAAATCCCAGACCTCGGGCACAAACGTCACCGCGAAAAATGAGCCATGGGTACTGGCTTCCCAAGTGGACCAATGCTTCTTCATTACCGACCCGTCAAAGCCCAGTCGTGTTGTCGTGAGGAGAGGCAAAAGGAAGATCATCGGAATGGATGGAGTAGCCAATGAGCAAGACTTCGACAAGTACGGCGACCCGAAGATCGAACATGACGACGACGATGAAGTAGCAGCACACACCACAAGAAGAAGCAGGACCACCCTACCTAAAGGACGTCCGTTCCATAGAAGAACTCCATTTGCGAAAAAGAAGGGCAAGAAGATTGTGAACAGATAGCTAGCTAAGATCGATTGTATTTAAATCGTAGTCTTCATTTCTTGATTGTATTTCATGGGCACTTTTTGATATCATGAATATTTTTAAATTTCATGGGCACTTTTTGAATTCATGAGGACACTCGATCTTGATCCCCTTCCATCTCGATCTCGATTCCCCCTCCATCTCGATCTCGATTCCCCCTCCATCTCGATCCCACCCACACCCTCCCCCGCTAGCTCCACCGCCGCCGACGACCCACCGCAACCGATCCCCTGCTCCACCGTCGCCAACGGGCACCCCCCGCACCCTCCCCCGCTCCACCGCCGCCGCCGATGATATTT
>NC_057804.1:632938536-632939042 GCF_018294505.1 Triticum aestivum | reverse complement strand
AATTATTACTGTTTCATATTCATATTCATTTTCTAAAAAATAATAATAATAAAGTGTAGACTACAATTGTTGTTAAACAACAATTATTACTGTTTTTATAAAAAAAATATTACTGTTTCATATTCATATTCATTTTAAAAAACATACTAATGGCGCACCGACGGGGGGTGCGCCATTGCTATCTAAAAAAAGATTTCTAATGGCGCACCGACGGGGGGTGCGCCATTGCTATTATAAAAAAAGATTTCTAATGGCGCACCGACGGGTGGTGCGCCATTAGTAAGCTTCCCCTAGCTATCCTCCCTCTCCCTCGCCAGATCCCCTTCGACCCTCTCTCCCTCGCCACCAGATCCACCCACGCGCTGCCCCTACCCACGATGCCGCCGCCCCAACCCTCGCCGGACTCCACCCCCAGCGCCCCCGCGCCCCCACCCCCGCCGCCCCGACCCTCGCCGGACTCCACCTCCGTCGCCCCCGCGCCCTCGCGCCCCCACCCCCGCCGCCCC
>NC_057804.1:632593795-632597649 GCF_018294505.1 Triticum aestivum | reverse complement strand
CTCCAACTCTTTTCCTACCGACGCCAAATTTGTAACTATTCTATCCACATTAGAATCATTATCTTGTATAAAATCTAAAAGAAGAGGGTATTCATGGGAAAGTATTCCCCTGTAACTTCTTCATAACATAATCACTAGGGACCAGTAACTATAACATCCATCATGATGATGAGAATTATCATCGTCAATTTTAGAAATAGCACCAACCGAATCTTGAGCGAAGCAACTAGCAGGTGAAACTAACATAGATGGAATGCCAAACAAATCAACCACATATTCAGTATTAGCAGTACAATGTCGTTTCCTCAAATTTTTAATCACAGATCTTTGTGTTCGTCTATTACAAATAACATGAGTATCGAATGATCCATCTAAATCCCTCGATGGGGTAAACAGAAATGTATCCCTAGCATCATGGATTTGAGCAGGGTTTTGATAAACATACCACACACTGTAGAAAATTCCTCATCGAAATTCTCTCTGGCCAGCACCCAGAAGGGGGTGCCGGCCGGAGTGACTCCTACTGCCCACCTGACCCGCGAGCAAGCGCCCGAATCCTCGCAGAGCGTCGAGGGAAGCGAGGTGAGCGATGCGACATTTGAACCGGGCGCACGCCTCTCCCCCTCCTTGGTGCAGGCACGGCGATTTCTCCCATCCCCGGCATCTGCTGCTCCACCAGCCCTGGTACAAGGATCACCATGACCGGCCCCACCACAAACTCCGCTGGATTTGGGGGGAACGACACACGAGATCTATATGCAGCCCATCTCCTCCTCTGCCTCGGATCCGGCGACTCCGCCTCCATCATAGCCCAGTGAAGGATCTCGATAGGAGCAGCCCCATCTCCAAGCATCCTCGCCCGCTCCGCCCCCATAGCAAAGATCGTCGCGATTCCAATCGCCGCGTCGTGGAGCGTGTCCATGTCGGGAAACCACCCGCAGATCTCTCTGAAGCGGGCCATCTTCGCCGCGTCCCCCGCCGCCATGTGCCCTATCCACTCCTCCAGGGCCGTCGTGATGATCATCTCCTCTCCCCTTCTCCGCCCTCCCTTGAGCTTCGTCTCTCCGCCCAGATCTGGTCGCGTGGACTAGAGAAGAGAAAAGTCCTCCCTGCGAGTAACATGTGATGGGTATCTATACCCGTTTCTTGGAAGAATTACGCGGAGTAATAAATAAAAAAATAAAAAAATAAAAAGATGGAAAGTAAAAAAATGTAAAACCATGAGAATGGCAAACCGCTATTTTGAGTCAAGAAAATTTCCATCAACATCAGACGTGGCCCCACTCTCTAGTAGCCGTTTTTTTCCTACTTCCAAGTAGCCGTCGCTCGCTCGCTCGTGACCCCGGCCCCTCGTCCCTGTCCTGTCGTGGTCCTGTCCACTCCGCCGAAGTCCATGCCGTAACGTTCGGCCAGTGCCACGACCACGGTGGTGGAGAACGAGGAGCGCACAACAACCCAGCCAGCCAAGCCGCCCCGACCGGAGTGCGGAATAAATCCCAACCCCATTCCCAGCACAAGCAAACCTCCACATCTCCATGGAATTTCGAACCTGTCCTCCTGCTCCTAGATAACCAACCCAGCCCCAAGGAATTTCGTGCCCGGAACCGCTCGCTCGGCTCCTAATCTAACCTCGGGAGCTGCGATCCGGTCTGCTTCATGCTCGTAGGAGCAGCGTAGCTCCATCGTCATCACTAGTTTAGTCGTCGTCCTCGCAGCGAGTTCACATGGTCTGGTGGTCTGACTCTGACTGCGGGCAGCAGCAGCCGTAAATCTTCTTTGCCACCGCGACCGACCCCGGGTCCCGGCCCCGGCAAAAGTCCTGCTGCCTGCCTGCCGTTGCCTCTTCTCCGGCCGTTTCGGCTTTCCTCCCGCCGCAGAAAGCCAGGAAGCTCTCGAGCTCGCAATCAAACCTTCCTCCCCTTTTCGCCGAGCCTTTCCCCCTCCCTCTCTCCGCAGGCAGGCACTAGTAACTGCTCTGCTGTTCTTGAAGAGCCTTCCTTAAAACCGGAGGGCAGTTACGCGGCCGCCATTAAGCCCTGCTCCGGAACTGCGGTTTCCATCGGCGGCAGTTTCCACCCGCTCGCCTCCGGCGGGTCACAATCCTCGCCTCGCCTCGCCCGCCCATCCTCTCGCCACGGAAGAAGAAAGATGACAGGGAAGGAGGAGGAGTGAAAGGGGACAGCCCTCTCCCTGACGCCTCCCCCTCAGCCCCTCCCCGTTCGGAAACCCTACCACCGATTGCTCCTGCTCGCTCAGGTCCCGTCCCCATCCGTCCATCCGTCCGTCGTCGTCTTCCTCCTCCCGATTTCTCTTTCGAGGCCCGGCGAAAAGCTGGTTCCTCTTGTCTCTTCCTCCACAGGGTAGCGAGCTGGGCTTCTTGCGCCTTGGCTGTGATTCTCTCTCTCTCTCTCTGCCCCTCTGATCTGATGGCTCCGGTTTAGGTCCCGGGTCCTCCTCACCTAATATTGTTTCTACTCCCGGTTGGTACCGCCCGCCTGCCTTGCCGGTCCAAGCGATCAGTCGATCTACCTCCCTCCCTACCTACATAGCCGTGTCCACGCACTCCTCGCTCTCCAGGCTCCAGAGCCACTTCAGACTTCAGACCAGTACATCTCACTGTTCTTTCCCACAGCCTTCCTTCTCCGTGTGCTGGTTGCTCGGAGGTTAGGAGGCAGTGCTTGCTTCAGGGGAGGGAGGCTTCGGATGCTGCGTGCTGATCGACCCCCCAGGTGAGAGATTCTCAACTGAATTTCTGATGCATGTTACTACAGTTGTACTACTCCTTGTGAGTTGTGACCAGATGAATGGTTATCTGCGTCTCCAGTAAAATTATTTTGTGCCTTTTCAGCTTTCATATAGACTTTGAGAATGAGCATGTGTTCTCTTATTCTTTTTTTTTTCTGAAATTGGAGAAGATTTGGTTGCTGCTGCTGCTGCTGCAAAAGCAAGTCAAGTCTTTGTGTGCTTGCGTGAGCAAAAGATAGCAGCAGCAGCGCCACCTTTCTTTCTAGCCTCCTTTGTGTGATTGCGCATGGGCTTCATCTTCATTCCTCCCTCCTTTAACCGCCGTGTCAAAAGGCAGCCGCAGCAAAGCGATGATGCTACTCTTTAAGCCGCCGGTGATGAAGAATGCAATTAATCTCTTCCTTTCTTGGTTGGCCATTATTCCCTACTAGTGTTTGCTTTTCTGCAGGCTTCTGCTTTAGTTTCCATGCCTAATCAACCAATTCTCCTTTTATCCATTTGATTGACTCCTATTATAATTGCAGAGGATAAGAATTTGTTCTAACCATACTGTTCTTGCTTGTACATCAATCTCTGCTTCAAAAAAAAAATCTCTTCAAAAAAAAAATCTCTGCTTCAAGTGTTGCATTTACTTTCCTACAGTCTTACACCCAATGCTTCAGTGGCAGTGCATTCTAACTTTCTAAGCAATGGACTCCACTTGGTAGTGGTACAGTTAGTACTAGCACTAGCATGTTCTCTTGCTTCCACAGAGAAGGGATGAAGGACTTCAGGATTCAGATAGCACTATTGTGTTCATGGGTAGGGTGTACGCGACGATCTAATGGAGAGCAAGCATTCATTTTTTGCCCAATTGGTGCCGCTGAGATGGTACTTGTTGGGAATTTATTACCATCTTCTCTGAGTTGGTTCATACTGATTTCTGGGCAGTTTGTGTGTAGGCACTTGTGCAGCACTACAGGTACAGGTTTCTTCAGTAGCTTCGTTTTGGGCATAGGGTGTTTCATAGAAAATGGCCAACAATTGGCCTTATCTCTTTTTTTTTTGTGATAACTCACATGGACCTCTCCTGGTCCATTCGTATTTTTTGTAAGTCTTTTATTGGTTTG
>NC_057804.1:632577983-632593603 GCF_018294505.1 Triticum aestivum | reverse complement strand
GGGAAACTCATTGCTCTGTTTTCAGTATTTTCTGATCCAGCACCGATACACGGAAACTGAAACTGCTTCACTGCCATCTTATCAATATTTGAGCCGCTGGTGATGAATGCAATTAAGTTCTTCCTTTTTTTGGTTGGCCATTATTCCCTACTAGTGCTTGCTTTTCTGCAGGCTGCTGCTGCTGCTTTAGTTTTCATGCCTAACTAAGAACCATAAAAGAAAACACTTATCTTTTAGTCCAGTTGACTCCTCTCTGAAATAATTGCAGAGGATAAGAAATTGCTCTGTTCTTGCTTGTGCACCAATCTCTTCTTCAAGTGCTGCATTTACTTTTCCACAGTCTTATGCCCAATGCTTCAGTGATAGTGCATTCTAAGCAATGGACTCCACTTGGTAGTAGTACAGTTAGTAGTACTAGCATGTTCTCTTGCTTCTACTGAAATGAAAGGAAGGACTTCAGAATTTGGATAGTACCGTTTTCATGGATAGAGTGTACGCGGCGATCTTACGGAGAGAAAGCTTAATTTTTTGCCCAATTGGTGCCGCTGAGTTGGTACTTGGGGAATTTATAACCCTGTGCTGTGAATCAATCATTTCCATTGGGAAGAAGAGAGGGTCTCTCTCTGGGTTGGTTCATCATAATGATTTCTGGGCAATTTGTGTGTAAGCACTACAGGTACAGCCGTACAGGTTTCTTCAGTAGCCTTATGTTGGGCATAGGATGTTTCATAGAAAATGGCCAACACATGGACCTCTCCTGGCAGCTGCTGTCCATTCATATTGTTTTAAGGATTCGATTGATTGGTTAATTAGAAAATCTTATGAATGTTTGCTCCATGATCTTGCGCGCAAAATATGTTTAGATTCTCGGTACAGTTGGTCAGGGGGCATTTATTTGCTTACTATTTAGGGAAAGTCATTACTCCCTTTTCAGTACTTTCTGATCCGGCGCCGATACACGCAAACTGCTTGACAGTCATCTTATCAATATTTTCGGATCCGGCACCGATATACCGGAAACTGCTTAGCTGTCATCGTAGACAACATAGGCATGATTTTGGTAGTTCTTAATTTCCTGTCTATCCATAAGATTTGGGTTTTCTGTCATCTTTAACACGCCAGTCATGTTACTGCTGTGCAGGTAATCAAGATCAGATTTTCCAGCATTCACTAGATTTTTGGTTCTTCGGTGAAGATGGAGCTTGTCTATTTGGAAAGGAGAAATGGATTACGCGGCGACAGCGCCGCTCCAGAGTTCAGTGGAAGGTCAGAAGATGACCATCATCAACACCTGCCAGTTGTTGCACCTGAGGTTCAGTCTGATCTGGCTCTGGTAAACTACAGGCAGACATTTCCATTAGATGAGAGGAAGAGCAGGAGCTGCCAGTCATGCCACAGGTCACCATGCTCTTGCGGTGGCGACGCGCCTCGCCCCGACTTGTGCCCGACGCTCCCTGCCAAGATGATGATCTTGGAGTTCCTGATAAGAAGCCTGAGGCACCCAACAAGAACCCACAACGTGAGTGATCTCGACGACTTGATCAGCGGCGGAGCCAGCACCGGGAATGTCACCCTCGGTCCTTCGGACAAGATGATGCTGGACTCCTTACATGCGCTGGTGAACGCCAAGACAAGGCCGACGAAGAGCCCCTCGTTCTTCCTCCCGGGGGGCAAGATGAGGAAAACCCGGTCAAGATCCCACACCATAACACAGTCAGAGATACTGAACCTGATATCCCCGGAGACATGGGAGATGTCCTCCCACGGGGCATCATCGCCGTCGAAGAGAAGTGCGGCGGAGCTCGCCGCGCATGAAGGGACGGCGCCTTCTTGCTCCGGCACGGCATGTCTGAGGTCAAATCAGCCTGGTCTGTCCTCATACCCACCACCATCATCATCTCTTAGTGCAGGCCTTCTGCAGTGCATTTGGAAAGATGGGCTCCCTCACTTTGAACTGTCAGTGGACAATCCTATGGCAGTGTACACTGCAAGCCCTGTCAAGAAGCCGCATGGCGACGGCAAAGCCGCGGCCGCCGCCGACCACGTCTACCTGTTCCATTCGGACGAGCAAGGGAAGAAGGACTGGATGGGGAACTACTCGAGCAGCGTGTCGAAACTCGTCGGCAAGATGAAGGTGACAAGCTCTCTGGTCCTGGGCTCAGACGGGTCAAGGTGTGTGGAGACCGAGTTTGTCATGTATGGCTCCCCTGATGACTACCTGAGGCAGATGCAGAGCGCCTACAGTGTTGCAAAGGGCAAGGGGCTGGTGAAGAGGGTGGCAGAGATCATGAGGTCGCCCAATGCTTCCTCCAGCCCAAAACATGCTGCATGGGGAAGGTTTGGCAGACCTTCTTCCCCGCTGCGGTTCGACGACGATGTGCGCGAAATGCTCAATGCCGAACTGGGCGGCGCTGGAAAGGCGACAGGGTTGGTGAGCCTCGCCGCTGACGATCTGCCGACCAACCAGGAGGTGGCGGCGATCGTGGTGAGGGAACGGCGGGAAGAGCCGGCCGTCGTCGGCGGCTGGGGCCTCAAGTTCCTTGAGAAGGCCGGAGGAGCCGCTCATCCAGAGGAGAGTAAGAAGGCAAGGTGGTGCATAAGCGCCATTGTTCCAAGAGGCTACCACGGCGGCGTGGCATCCGAGAATGGCGGCCCATCGGGGCTCGTCGAGCGATGGCGGAACAGCGGCCGCTGCGAGTGCGGCGGGTGGGACCTCGGCTGCCCCATCAGAGTGCTGAGCAACGACGGCGGCGGGTCGTCGCCGCCGCCTGAGGACGGTGCCAAATCGGTGGAGCTGTCACCAGCGGTAAGCACACAATTCAGACAGGATTTTATGTTTCAGAAGAAGTGGCAATATTGTTCATCTCCGTTTCTATCTAATTCCAGGGGGCGAGGAGCGGCGGCGAGCCGGCGGTGAGGCTGGTGAGCCTCGCGGAGGGCCTGTACATCCTCTACTTTGACGCCGGCGTGGTCTCGCCGCTGCAGTGCTTCGCCGCCGGCGTAGCGGTGGTCCACAGCCAGGCGCCCCAGCTCCACCCAAAACTGTGAACCGCCTGTAGTTGGGTTGAAGAAACTGACCTTCTTGTAAGATTGTTGACTTTATCTTGAGAGAGATGTGTAAATGTCCAGAGCTCGAGCTGTTAATTCATCAGCTTTTCTGGATGAAGGCTGAAAACCTGAAACTGTAGTAGGAATCACAGACCATGTAAAAAAATGGTGCCGATATAAAGTGCACAGATTTATTTACAGCTTTTTATTTAACTGACCGATTGCCTAACTCGATTGACGAGGCAAAGAATTCAATGGGCCATTGTGCTGATTTTTGGCTGCAGTTTTCACCACGATGAGATTCACATTAGCCACTGAAGCTGCTGTTGATTTATCAGCTACTCGAAACTAAAATCATGTAATATTCCTGATGCAGAACATACGGCGGCGACTTCTGTATAATAACAAATCATAGCACAACAGTTTCACCCCCAATAAAACAAAATTATGGTGGCTGCAAAACTTGGCTGTAGAAAGAAACACGGTTTACAGATACTCATCACATGTACCAAAAACAATTTGCAAATTGGTTCCAGACCGAGTAACCGCTATCTCGCTTGAAAGGGGCTACTTAATTGTTGTATATGAGAAAGAAAATTCATCTGAGGAGAAAATACGGATCAAAACTTTCCGAGGCGGCGGAGCCTCCCCCCTGGTCCTCCTCCGGCTTATGCGACCGCTTCACCAGCAAGTAAAGGTTGGAGATCAAAGGGTTCTTCAGGAACGGCGTGATGAACCCCTCCAGGTCTGAAAATTCTCGCAGATACGATTCGTGCCTGTCCTCTGCTTGTTCCGGTAACCACCTTGATTCGGTGAGCGCGTACAGGCCGAGCAGATTTGTGTATACTGACGCGAACACATCCTTGTGGTTGCCGATGCCGCCAATCCAATCGGTCTTCCCCTCTTTCTCAAGGTAGCCACTCGTCAACGACGTTAGCTGGTGCAAGAAGCGCTCCCTCCAGTTCTGCAACAACGCTTCACTTCTCCCTGATGTTGCCAGCTGATGCCCAGACCGCACGAGCTTCTGAATGTTTGAGCAGCTGATTTGACATATCAGCAGCTTCTCCTCATGGTGGTTATCGATTTCTTTATCGAATATCTGACGGACCAGGTCACCATCCGAGTCCAACGTGTTGGCAGTGTCCAAAACCATCCTTAGCAAGTACTCGACGTATTTCAGCCAGTGACCAAACAAGCAGGTTATGAATTCGAAGCTCAACGCAATCACTCTGTCCACCTGCAGTGGCGTGGAATCATCACATAGCTTATTGCCTGACCCATTTCCAATTATCTTCTGGACATCGTTGGCGAGTTTCTGCCGAAGATGGACATCCTCGTCCTCCAGCAACTGGATGCATATGAACCATAGGTCAAGTATCTTGCATGCATAGAGACTGGCAAATTCACCCCCGCTAGCTTTCAAGCATTTCTCCTCGAGATGGCATTCGTTGTCTTGTTCCGAAGGAATGTATGCGTTGGACAC
Organism: Triticum aestivum; assembly: GCF_018294505.1. Lineage (NCBI taxonomy): Eukaryota > Viridiplantae > Streptophyta > Magnoliopsida > Poales > Poaceae > Triticum > Triticum aestivum. The sequence goes on along the minus strand of NC_057804.1, from coordinate 632,589,072 downwards.
ACAAGCATTGACATAATTTGCCTCTTCAAGAAGCCCTGAAGCGATAATTGCTTCAGCGGCAGCCCTACGAGAATTCACAGTTTCAGATGGTGCACTTTGCTTCTTAACAAGACTGACAAAAAGGTCTGTGCTGACAATGGCTGCGGACAATCTATCATTCCCTTTGTGGATACTCCCAGAGGAAGTAGAGAGCTCACTCGTTTTAAGACCTTCCGGTAACACGCCATCCCTCATCAATTTAGCAAACTGCTTCATGCACATACCCATGCAACATAGAATTATTTCTCTGGTTTTCGCATGTGACACAGTGCTGTTCAAATGAACTAATCTGTCCCAGATGGATAAAAATGTATTGCAATCTTCTCCATTGTTGAACTGGCATTCCACGTTCCATGAAAATATGATCCTTAGACTATAATAAAGGCATTTGGGGTGTTCTTCCACAGATAACCGTTCCATAATCATAGAGTGCAGACTAGCCCTAGCCCATTGATGCAAAATGTTCTTACTATCACCAGACCTGATTGATTTCACAAGCTGCAGAATCCTCTTCAGCGCTGTGATTCTAACATCATATATAGGATCGGCAAGGCAAGACATTATCTCCTTGTGCAGCTCAGTGAGGGAGACTGCACAAGGCGTCTCTGACATGCTTGAAGTCGACTGATCAAGTATTTGCAATCGAACATCTTCCTCGGCGGTTTCATCATGTCCCTTGGGAATACCAACACAGCTGAAATATGATGCAACTGCTTGCTGCTGAAATTCAATCTGGGTAGGATCATGGAAAGCATGGTGAGTTGACGTTACATTGTTCAGACTCTGGGAACTCAACTGTAACAGCAGTGTCCGGATAACATCAGTATGCTTGCTTTTCCCTGTTCTTGCAACATCAAGCATCTGATCCAGAACACGCAAGTATGATGTACTTACAACAGGGCATGCACATAATTTACGGCAGCCAAGCCAAGAGCACTTTGAGAGAACCTCAATTAGTTGGCCAAGAATCTGATCCTTCTTGTTACTGTCTGTCAAGCCTCTGTAGTTGCTATCGAGAAGGGAAAACAGCTGCAGAAGAAGGCCATGAATTGAATTGAATGAAGAAGACTGAGAATTATGAGTTGACACTTTACGACCTCCACAAGGTAAATCATCCAGTATATCACCAACAACATGCTGCAGTCTCTCATTAGATACCAGACCAATTAAAGCCCTTGATGCAAGGACACGGACCCGGTAGTTACTCTGGGTAGCACATTTCTGGATAAAAGGTAAAAGCAAAAACGGATCTAAAGGATCATCAGTTGCACAGCTAATGGGTGACGGCTTAAGCCTTGATAAAAGAATAAGAATAGGGCACAGGCTGGGGTGTATGGCTTTTGCGATATGTGACTCTAAATTGCGGGAAACCCCATCAGCTAATAGTTCTGTTGCAACTTTCAGTTCACTAGAAAGGAAAGGATGAAGTGCCGGGTACCTATACATAATAAAACAAGGCACAACTCAGTCAATAAAATAGCCAATCCCACCAACTGAATATTAGTTTGGGAAAATATTGGATATAATGTTTCACCATAAACAAACACAAGAACAAAAGGTTTACACAAGAATAGCAATCCTACATCAGGACTACAATAAATAAACTAGTATTCTTTTTGGAAGTAATTCCACTCTTTTATCATATCGACAACACTGAGGTGCTTAACCAAAAAAAAATGATTATCAGTATTATACTTGCATCAAACTAATTGCTATTTTTCTCATGATATTAATGTGTAAGAAAAACATGCTAACATAAGATCACAAGACCAATGTTACCAGACTGGAAACTATATACTAAACTTGTAAGAACAGCATGGCAATATTAGACCACAATACCAACGTTACCAGACTGCAAACTATATACCAAATGAACTTGCCTGTGGAAGAATTCAAGGCCAGATATTGACCGTCGTGCAGATTCGCGTTTCTGCACATTCAAAAATCCAACCATGCGGCGAACCAGTGCAGTATATGCTAGACAAGCTGCATTACGCACTTCCCAGTAAGGAGATGAAAATGCATGTACTGCAACTATCGTTGCCTCAGCACAGAAACCCGAAGTGTCAGCTGCTAAATTTGCATCATTAAAAGCAGCTCTAAGCACATTGAATGCATGCACTGTAGGAACAACACCCTCATCTCGGCTTTTTGACAAATTTCCATTAGAATGAACACTTGTGGTGATTCCTGATTGTGACTCGCATGAATCTACAATGCAGTCTTTCATTGCTTCAGATTTCTGGTTGTGATCTTTCTCAAAATTAGATAAAGACGTTTTAGCAAATTCTATCAGCCATTGTAATGCCCTTGGAAGTAGCTTCTTTGGGGTTCCTTCTGGCTCTGCCAGGAATAGTGCCATAAAAGAAGCAGGGATTCCTGCGCTCCTTCTTAGCAAATCATCCACAGTTTGCCCTTTAGCAACTGCCCTGTCCATCAGTAACACCATCCACGATTCCGTCATTTTGCAGAGCCTGTGAATGATAAGAGAAATTAAAGATCCTCGGGAACTAGGATATAATCCATTAAAAGTTTCTACTGGACATGATACACAACTGTCTGACATGAACCTAGCTTAACTGCAAGGAAGTTTCAACTCCACATACACATAAATCCAGAATCGGGTTTCAACAAAAAATTACTACATACTACTGTACTTATGATGTCGAGACCATAAGAGGGCATGTACAATGGAAGCACCCGTTTGGTGCTGCCCCGTAGTCCATCTAGGCATAAAAATCTGAAACCACCACATAATTTTTTCTATTGTCCAACGGAAGCTACCATCTAGTGGGACCTACGTAGCGTCAGCCATCTACCATGCAGCGCAGAAGGTGGGAGCAGCAAAGGTCCCCATCTCTCCTTTTCCTCCCCCATTTCTCTCTCTGTTTGAACTTTTTCCACTTTCCAAGCTGAAGAAGCCGTCTCCTCTGCAAGCTGCGCCTGTGGTCTGCAAGCAGCACCTGCATCACCACCGTGGCATCCGAACCTATCTGGACTGTAGGGCAGTAGCTCTGAGGCGACGCGATGGCCATGCCCTAATGGCGAAGAATGATGATGACAAACATCTATTAACAAGGAAAACTTGCACAGTTTTGAATTTCACCCCTCAGACTATCACAAATTTGCAGGTGTCCACAGTTGCGGTGTATATGCATCACCGCATTACTCAAAATATTCATGTTGAATATCATTGTACTTCCACAAGGATAAAAGGTTTTTTAACGGAAGGCTGGATTTTATTACACCTCCACAAGGATGAAACTGATTAAAAAGTTGGAGGATGGTGTTGTGTGATATGATATCTCACAAATTCAAGGAATGAAATGTTACCTATTGCTGAATTTTTCATACATAAATTTCAAATGTAAACAAGAATTGCGGCACCTAGTTATCATAAACAATGTTTCCCTTGGTTTCCAAAGAGGTCCTACATGGGCAATGGAACATACCTTGAATCATTTGAGCAAAGAAGACGGTTGCAGAGGGCAGTAAGTCCAGCCCTTGTCTTATCAATTGCACCATTATGCTTCATTTTAAGAAGAACTTGCAAAAAATGATCACCCATCATCTCTAACTGTTCCACATCTAGAACCTCCCCAGACATGTTTGTCTGCTCGGTATTGTCAGACAAACCATTCTGAGATGAATTTGAGTGAGAACAGACAGGCAATGGAATTTTCCTGACGATGGTTCCAAATAGAAGGCTAACCTGAAATATAAATGGAAAACTTACACCATAGAAAGACTATTAAAAAACTATATCCGGATAACTGCATTGGTACAATATAATATTGGTAATGGATCTGAGACGCAACGTATGAACTTCCCAGAAATAATAACCTTTTCTCAACCTAACAAATTTACCAAAATTGTGCTCTCAAACAGGACAAGTGTTACATAAATAAGTGGACAAACATGTATTTCGGAAGAAAAAAATACTGACAACAAAGTTGGTCCATGCCATATGATCAATATATTTTACGCAATTGCTTAAGCTCAAAACTAAAGCTAGTGAAAAGCAACTTCGAAACTTAGGTGAGTAAAGTAATAAAGAACAAATCCATTACCTCCTTCATAGCAAGCCAGCAACCAACCATAATAACATGTTCGGCCGGTTTGCCATTATTCCCTGATTTGGCATTCTTCTCTGTTGTTGCTAAATCAGTATCAGGTTGATCCTCATCAATTATATCCAAGAGAAAGGAGCCATCATCAATCATGTCATCCATATCACATGGCATATACCATGCATCAGAAGAAACTACCCACAGGGCTAGAGATGTTATACGCATTATGAGTTGAAGAAGCTTTCCAACCAAACTCCTCATCTCTGAAAGACACGATTGGATTGCTGCAGAGTTCCAATGCAGCTCATCAAATGTGTAGCGCAAGGTAAGAAGAACTCCATGAACAAAGCTTCTCTTACATGCTTCACCAAGATCCCTCTCACCCTCTTCTACAACAGTACACAACCACTGAATGAGTGATGAAATGTACTGTGCAACTGGGTTTTGACTGGTAATTACTTCTGTATCTCCATCTGTAGATTTTGTGTAACACTGAAGGCAATCATTTTCTTCAGAGAAAACAATAACACATCCAAGCTCCAAAACATACTTCCGAAATATAAGTCGGAATGTTAATGCGCCAGCGTCACTTTCCCGAACCCGCGGGCTTAGCACGAGTTCTTTTGCCCATCTGATAACATCATTTATGGATGCACTCTCGGAAATTCCAGGAAGAGGTGTTGGAAACTGCAACAGAATGCGGAAAGAATTTTCCCTTAGCTTGTCCCAGCTATCAATTATAGACCCTACAAATGAAATTGTTGAATCTGGCAATGTTATGCTGTCATTATAAGGATGAACATCAGTCTTCCCTTCAGAGCGACGAATAGGCCATACATCTAGCATTATAAGAATAAGCTCCATTGCAATTGTTTTCCTTTCATAAGGGGCAGAAGGGTAACAAGAATTAAATAGGAAGGAGCCCAACCACTTCATGAACTGGAAGAGATCTTCCGCCCTCTGCACAGTAGTGTCCATAACAGTGTCAACAGGATCAGCTTCTTTTACAATAGAGTTTTGTGATGGCAGCCATGATCCCTGCTTTAGCTGTCTGTCCAGTGCTGTGCGCACCCTAGCAAAAAACTTTCTAAATAAACCTGCCCATTTCATTTGAAATGCTGTTGAGCTACAACGCATATTCAATGGTACTGCTAGTTTGAGCAAGCTCAGTTCCAAGGAGGATGGAAGACTTGATGTCTTGGGATTTAGGAAGAGAGATTCAGCAGCATCTATACGCAGAGTTTCATCACTGTGTGTCAGTGCCAAAACAAACCAATTAGCAGGTACTCTAACAGTAATCCCTTTAACAGATATGATTACAGCACCCTTATTATCCTCCTGCTCAAGCAATTCATCAGAATCCATATGAATGTCCCCTTCAACAAGTGCGAGATTTCGAGAGACCTTTAGCAGTGAAACCAGTGCGGCTATACATTGGTCACTTTTCAATGGCACATCCAGTTTATTTGCATTTGCACTCGGGCCTACAGAGATGAATCCAAGCATTGCAAATATACTGTCTGTGTCAACTTCGATGACAGTGGGTAGTGCATAAGTATTTAAATTGGATCGTAGCTTCGAATTCCCAGATACTAATCCCCGCATCAAAGGAGGCAAGCACAACCCTCTAAAGGCATCATATCCTTGCTCAACACCATCCTCATTCCAGCATTCATCCCTTAAATTCTCAAGGAAGCATTTTAAAAACGATGTTGCAGCACAACAAACATCATCATCTATGTAAGCATACGCTGTTTCTAAAAGGAGATTTGATTTCAAGCTTAAAAGAGATTTGGCACCCAGTCGCCTCGTCAAAGAAGCTAAAGGGATATATCTCCCTTTGCATCGCGGACCTAGGCGGAGTAAATCATTTGCAATGTCACACAGAACCAATTTGACGCTTTGGTCTTCTGATGGAAGAGACGATTCAATATCCAATAGGAGATCAAAGATGAGGTGCACTTGTTTTACAGTCTGACTCAAAGGATCTTCCAGGTTGCTCCATATGATTTTTAATACACGGTTGACAACATCCCTAGAGAAAGGCTTATAGTCACCAGTGAAATCAGTGAAATCAGCCAAAACAGATGTCTTAATCTGCTGCAGACATATTTGAGTCACTGTCAGAGCATGGAAATTGAAGTGCCTATCAATGGGGTTCTCACAGTGCATGCAAAGCTCAGGTAAAATCCCATCATACAATACAGTCCATAACGATCCATTTGAATGAAGCTGACGCACGTTGAGTGCTTTCCTTGGAATAGCCGTCAAAATCCCTCTGAGCAAACATAGTCTACTCAAAACGGAGAGATCTCTGATTTCTTCACTCAGATGAAAATCAGAAAGTGCATCATGCGCAGCTAGATCCTTTATATCTTCATGGTCAGGAAAGATACCAAAGAGCCCTTGAGAAATAAACCAGGAAATCTGCTCGGGACTCATGAAAACCTGAATTGCAGCACAGAAGCTGACTCCAGAGGCCACCAGACAATCCCTCGAAAAGGCAAATGACTTTAGAACAGTCAGTATCGTCCTAACAGCACTCTTGAAGACAGCTGATGCCTTATCAAGTCCAGTAAACTTAGAAGGGTAACGCTGCAGCAAGTAGTACATGCAAGACATGGCCTCTTGGCACTGCTCCATCACAACTGGAGATGGCCGGGACCCGTCATCTATGTCCCTGATCACTCCGTCAAGCCCGGCCACCACATCCCATGCCATGATCTCTACACTCTTCTCAACTGCCTCATTCATAAAACCCAACTTGGGGTAGCCAATCAGTGATAACGCAGCTCGAGATACCAAAAATCTCTTCTTTGCCTTGACACCAGAGCCACCATACTCTTCACATAGCAAAGTAAAGCAAGAGCTAATGAGCGCGGAGAACTTGTTGCACTTGGCAAGCACAGATATTAGCACGCGATGGAGAGGGAGCGAGTTCTCAAAGAAGAGGATCTCCAAATAAAGCTTGGCGGCAGCAAGCACGGCATCATCAGATATCGCTGGAGCAGAAAGAAACTGCACAAACGCCGAGGCGAAGTCCTTGACCACAACGATTTGCGCGTAGGTGGATAGCAGGGATATCAAATTGTTCAACTGGGCGAAGAAATTGGACGCGGAGACCTGGGCCGGCACAAGGGGCAGTGCTTCCAGGTAGTGCTTGGGGAAGACGACCGATGTGTAGGTGTAGCGATGCCGGTGCTGCAGCGACCGCCAATTGGACGACATTATGCACTGATGCCAATTCAACCTGACAGACAGAGAGATAAATAAATAAATTCGTCAGTTCCAGCACGATATTCTGGTCAATATTCAACAACAAGAATGAATCATAACTGGGAAACTTAGAGCTCTTGTAATTTGGATGAGTAAAATAGGGGGGTTGTGGTCTCAGGATATTAAGCGAAGAACTAACCAAACCACGCGCTGCTCCCTGCCTACACGGGCTGCCGCCTCTTGCTGCTGTCTTCACCGGCCCGTTCTGCTCCTTGCCTCTGCTCTCTGCATAAGCCCGCAACTCTGGTCTGCACCAAATTCAGCGATGCACGTTAGCTGCGAGCAAGCATCAACAAGCAAACTAGCAATTTGAATCCCTCTACCAGGGCCGGCGGCAAGCAAGCATCAACAAGCAGTGGCGGTTTTTACACTAGTAGTAGTAGGTCTTCAACAGGTTTAGTCAGTGTATTGCGCAAACTCATGTGGAAAAGTGGTCAGCTAATGACTGAAAGCAGACAAGCAGACCTAGGCGCGGCGGCGGCGGCGGCGGGAGGAAGCACATAAGAACTCCACGGCGGCCAGCAGGGGCACGGCGCCGCGGCGAGCTCCTAAACCTAGGTCGCCGCCGGGGATAAGGGGTGAGCGCGAGAGCAGAAAACTCACCGCCGAGTGGTTGCTGCTGCTGCTGTCCGTCGCCGGGAGGTAGCCGCCGGCGTAGAAGTCCACCGGAGCGTCGCCGTCGCCTGCCACCGGAGCGCCGCCGCAGCTCGCCGCCACGGGGAAGAGGAGGCGAAGCGAAGGAGAGGGGAGGAGGGGTTTAGGGTTTCCTCTTTTTTCTTTTTAATTCCAAACTCTTCCCCTCTCTGAACCTTGTTTTTGCTCCGAGGCCACTCTGACCAGAGTACCCTTTTCTTTAAGCCATGCGGCGCACTTTATTCATCATTTTTCTTTTGGATGCACATTTTCTATCAAGCCCATCAGTGCATTTTCTCACATGGTTTCCCATCAAAACTTCGTCATCTTATCAGTAATTTAATTATTTACTCCCTCTGTAAAGAAATATAAGATCGTTTAGATCATTAAGAGTTATCTTTTAGATATTATTATATATATTAAACACCGCTATCGCAAATACTTGTAGTGATTGGAGCACAGTCTGATTAAATTTATTTTCCTCCTACTGATAATTTTATTTTCTCCCAGTAATTTCACGCAATTAACAACACTTTTTGAAAGACGAACAAAATCGTCGCTTCTATCTACTCCCATCGTAGCTGGGAGACCAATGTACTTATCATACATAGTCCATAGTCTCTGTCATGATATTTAATTCAGAGCAAACATGCGCCTTTAAAATTGGGGCTAAAATAAATGTCGCATTTCCCTTAACTCATCATCCGTCAGAAGCTAGTGCGATGTTGATCAAGAACTTGTCTCAACGAGATTGCATTAACAACATTTACCTTCATAAGGACTAAGGAATCATTAGCAAAAAAAGTGAAACTATGGTGCATTTTTGCACACCATTAACCCTTCCATGTCATGAATCTCCGCTTTATGAGCCAAAAGACTTGATCCCCTCTGCACGGAGATCCCGTGTTGGTACAAATTGGTCAGTTTGATAATTGAATCTAACCATATACTTTACTTACTTCACACATGCCATTAATAGATCAACCAACTACCTCTCAAATCACCAATTGAATCATGGTGTCCTCCTAAAAAAGAAAATCCACTCAACACCATCATATGCTTTGTGCATATTAAGTTTCACTGCACAATACCTCTCCTTTCCATGTTTTTCATTTTTATCATATGCATACACTCATAAGCCACCAAGCTATTATTAGTAACGAGACGCCCGAGCACAAAAGCACTCTGAATAGGAGAAATGGCTTTATCTAGCACTCTCTTCGACCACATAGCTATCATATTTTATATAACTTTGTAAAGCACATTGCATAAGCTAATAAGACGATATTTGGTAACTCTATTTGAAGGTTCAGTTTTAGGGATAAGAACAATAATAGTGCCATTCCACCAATCAAGTATGATTTTATTATTCATCGCACATAACACTTCATTGCATAGAGAATCCCCAATAATATGACAACATTTTAAAAAAATTGCATGCAAACCATCATACCTTGAGCCTTCATGTCGCCAATTGAAAAATGAGTCGTTTTCATGTCTTTCGTTGAATAGGGCATCTGAAGCTTCTCGTACATGTCGAAAGTCACTTGAGGTATAACTTTCTCAAGAATTTTCCGGATCAACATCATCCACCTCTGTGGTAAACAATCCAGAATGGTAATTAGAGATCATCGGGTTAAGGTATGCAGTACCTTGACGACGAATCCCTGATCATCCTTTAGAGTGTTTTTTTTGTTGCATGCCCTCCTCGCACTAGCAGAACATTGAAAATAAAGACGTGTTCCGGTCTCCAAACTCGAAGCAATCCACTCTACTCCTTGCGCATAGTACAGTTCTTGCTCAATAAACTCTTCTATTTCTATCATTAATTATTTCTGCCTAGCTAGCCAGGTTTTCATCCGTCAATGCATCTCGTGTTATCTCTGAGCATTTTGTAACCTTTTTCCTCTTTTTTCGCAGGACATTTTTATCCCAATAATAGGACTCTGGTGGATAGCAGCAAGTTTTCTAGCTAGATCATGAGCATGCGCTCTAGAATCTGACGTAGGCTCCACCATTTCCCTGAACTGAGCCTCACGCAACCGACGAGCTTCGAATTACAACACCGCTGGTCCACTATAATCAGACTGTTGGCCTTCATCCCAATGCATCAAAGTTGCTCCGTGATTCGACCGATGTACTTTAGGTTTTCTAGCATAGCATCAACAAATTTGACATCCCTTCCAAGAGTGTGGATTTTTTGTACCCCAATACGAGTGTACCCATCTATCTAGATTATTCAGTTTGCATGAAGATTCATGCCATCCTTTATCTCCATCCTTTATATAGATATCTCTTTTTTTTTCAAACAAAAGAACATTTGACCTTGAAACTTTGCAGATCAACTAAACACAACGAATGTACCCTTGTGCTCGCGAGCTCACATGCACCCCCATGAATAGTAAAATAAATAAACTTTTTTTGGGAACAAACATTGATGAATTCTCAACATGTGTGCAAAATTTCTTGAAGAACAAATGTTCCAAAATTATTTCTAAAACCAAAATTGATGCTTTAAGAAACAGACTTTTGGAGCATCAATTTTGTTTTTCTCACGAAAGCATTTTTGACATGTTTTTTCTTCATGAAAATTTGCAGGCATGTTCAGAATTCGTCAATGTTTGATCCTAAAAAAGTTTCAGATTTTGTTTATTTACAATTTTTATTTTTTTACTATTCACGAGGGTGCATATGAGCTCGCGAGCAGAAACTTCGGGCCTGTTCTGAAACCATCTAACTTCTCTAAAACTTCTCATATCTAGCTTCTTATCCGGCTTCTTGCTTCAGCTGGCGATGCGAAAACGTTCTGGAGCGCCAATAGCTTCTCCCAGCGCCTGGATGACCAGACAGCCCAGCTGGGGCGCTCAAGGCCTGCTTCTACCACCTTGGGCCGGCTGGAAAGGGCCCATTACGGACCAAACCGCTCGGGCGTCAATGGCGCTGGAGCCAGATCCTCCGAGCCATGGAGGCGCAGCTCCCTGTACCAGGCGCGACGGACGGCGGCGACGACGGGATCCGGCGAGAAATAGACTGGGGCGACTGAATTTGTAGTCGGAGTCGACGATTTGGCC
>NC_057804.1:632576331-632577631 GCF_018294505.1 Triticum aestivum | reverse complement strand
GAAGGTGAGCGAAACGTTTTCTTGGCGGTGGCAATTCGGCCGTAAATAACAGCAGCTTCAGATTCACAAAAAGGGGAAGCTGGGAATCGGTCGCTTCGCAAAAATGAACTACAGCCCATCGTAGCTTCCTGGTTTCGGCTTCGGGAAGCTATATCGTTCGGGATGGCTTCTGGCAGAATTTTTTAGAAGTGTGGAGTGGGAGGAGATCAGAACAGGCCCTTCATCTCCTACACACAAGTGTCACTCATTGTATATAATGTTTCTGATTTTTTGATGAAACATAAATTTGTCAAATTTCAAATGAATTGTATCATTTTTAAAAATATATGTTGTGCCAAAAAGTCCAAAAACTTTTCTGCACGCAGTAATACTTGTGTGATGTTGATCCGCACAGTTCCGAGTTCAAATGTTCTTTTATTCTGGAGAAACAAAAAATAAATGTTTTCTTCTACAAATTTTAATGCAAAGAATGGACGGTGAAGATACATGGTACACTGATATAGGGGTACAACCAGAACTTCCCTTCCAACTATCATTTGTAAGAGCCCAGTCAAGCTGTTCCTGGACCTTACCCTAAAAAAATCCGAAAACTTTTCTATACATGGTAGTACTTGTGTGATATTGATCCGCAAAAGTTTCGATATCAAATGTTTTTTTATTTGAGAGAAACAAAAAAGAGAAGCTTTCTCGCATGAATTTTAATGCAAGAATAGACTGTGACGATAGAGGTACACTGATATAGGGGTACAACCAAAACTTTGCCTCCCAACTATCATTGGTAAGAGTGTTAAAAAAAACTATCATTCGTAAGAGCCCAGTCAAGCCGTTCCCGGACCGTACTCCGGTGCAAGTAAACTGTTCTCTCGAGTAACCAAAGTCCGTTAGATTACATTCCTGAATCAAATCTCTAAACTCTTGCATGTATTGTTCTGGATGTGGATTCCCCCCTTCTTTCTCAAAAGAATACATAATATCATTAAGATCACAGAAAAAAAATCCACGGCATATCACAAACACCATGTAATTCTGTAATCCGTTGCCAATTCAAATGTTTGTTCCTCCATTTCATTGCCAAGTTAAATGTTTGTTCCTTTATTTAGGCTCCCCATACATGCCCCTGAGCCTCCATAGATTACCCTGCCCACTCCCCACAAACACATGGATATAATTGTCCGTTTCGTGTAGTAGGGAGATTGCCACTTCTTTTTTTCTAGAACAATAACAAGCCCTCACTCTTACCATCACTCTGACTCAAACAACTTCCTTATGATCCATCCCTAACCTTCGCCTAAGACATTCA
>NC_057804.1:632356926-632576063 GCF_018294505.1 Triticum aestivum | reverse complement strand
GTTTATAATGTAGTGGTAGCTATCGACGTAGATTAAGAAGCATGTGTGCGTGCACAGATATATTGGTATATGCACCTAATAGTTCTAAAATGCATTTCGCAAAAAAAAGTTCTAAAAAGAGATTTTGCCATTGACAAAGCAAGTCGTTCTATCTGGAGCAAAAAAAACAGCAGCTCCACAAAAAAAAAAGAATAGCTATATATCACAGAATTAATAAAGTGTGAATCGCCTCCTGGTTTTATGATCGGCCGGACATGAAGTACTGGAAGGTGATGTCGAACAACTGCATGCAGGATATGATACGTGGAAGATGGGGCTGAGATGATGAAACCTTCATGCTGGCCGCCTCAGCCCCATAGAGTATGAAAAATGTAATTGTCGTGTACGCGCTCATCGTCTTTGGTTGGCCTTGTAATCAACCATATAGCTAGGCACAACCGTGTAGGGATCAGACATGTCCAGATCCATGCCTCAGTCGATCCGTTGTGCCGGTTCCTCCTATAAGAGGCAATCTTTCATGTAGCTAAGTTTTTTTTCTTTTTCGAAAAGGGGAAACACCCCGGCCTTTTCATGTAGCTAAGTAGTGGTCCTTCATATCCACCACGGTATTCATTCGCCTCTGAACCATGCCTACGTCGACCACCACATCTATAGTTGTACCTTATTGCGAAGCCACGAGATAACACTGATTTCCCTTGTATCCATGTTTGCCTAGCCATTCCCCTGTTGCTCCATGCTCTTCTTGTAGCACCACAAGTCTTTGATTAATGACGCATCGAGGAGTCAAAAGTTGCACCACTCGGTGTAGAAGCCATGTCAGTTGTAGAACGGTTGATAATTAGGGTTGACATGATCGACCTACCTTAGATCTCATAAGAAATAACTGCAGATTAAACGATCTAAGACATGTCTACACATCGACCCCACAATTTAAAATTGAACTTAGCCGTTGACATCCACGTAGTTATAAGGGTACAGTAGATCAATGGCCACATGTTGAGGTGAAATCAAAAAGGAGCATGGATCATGATTTAATATGGACGTATGGTAAAACATAGTAAATTAATTATCGGTTAGCATTTTACAGTAAAATGTGACCGACATTTACCATGTAACCACATGATATATTTGATTCTAAGATCCGCAAAGTTGAGCATGAAATACTTACAAACTTTTGATGGCAAAGTTATTGGAAATTACTATAAAACTATCTTGTAATATTTTAGTGTTGACATAAATGCTAACTACACAAATTCATTTTATGAAATAAATAATCTATCTTAGTTTATTATATATTTACCTATTACAGTATTAATTGGTATTTGTAATATTTTTAAAAAGAATTGTCGGTATCCAAAGGAAAATTGTATATCAATGTTTTGTACAGAAATAAACTAATTTTGTCTAACAAAACATTGCTTCCTGTGAATTTCGGTCATGCTAGTTGGCTCTTGTGAATTTCGGGTATATATATTTTAGTACTCCTGTTGGCTAGAAAATTTGGGCTAATTTGCTCGCCACTCTAATTTTTGGAGCAAAAATACCAGATGAAGAAACTTCCTAGAACGGGGCATATTTCTCCTGCAAATTTCAGATATAGGTACAAAGTAATGATAGATAAACACTTCTTGTTTTAAATTATTGATCGATGTTGATGCATCTAGAGAATTTGCATGCAAAAGTAAAATAGATGGACTGTAAAAAGCATATATGTCACGTGCAACTGCATAACTCTGAATTGTGTGCATTAGGCAAGCTAGTCTACTATTGATCTTGTAGTTACATAGTGCATACACTGAGCTAATAGACATCTAAAGATTTTATATATGTTGTATTATATAGAGAAGTAGTTGGGTCAGTTAAAGAAATCATACATGTCAGGTGGCAGTACTTACGTTACTCTGAGTTTATATATGTGCATGTGGCAAGTCAAAAATCAATCTTGTAGCTAGCTATTTGCGTGCAGCATGCACGAGGGGCAAGAGTCTAAGTCCCTCTTTGCTTCATACCTGGCTCCCTAAGATGCATGCGTGAGGCCAGTTTGAAAGCCGGGGCCCCTGCTGAATTTTTCCTTTGATTAGTACTCCATCCGTCCTAAAATACTTGTCATTAAAATGGATAAAAAAGATGTATCTAAAACTAAAACAGATCTAGATACATTCTATTGTGGAATTGTCATGTCAGATGTCCTCGTGAAATGACTTAGTCGTGGAGCCATAGCAACTAGAAAGCTTAAAGGGGTTAGTCGGGACAAAGGACACGAGGGTTATACTGGTTTGTCCCCTTACGGTGAAGGTAAAAGCCTACGATCCAGTTTTGAGTGGGATTGCTTATGTCTCGATAGCTAGGGAGCGAATCCGCTTGACCTAGCTCTCGATTTGATGTTACTTGCCCTGAACCGCCGCCGGGTCGTCCCTTTATATTCTGAGGTCGACGCCCAGCGGCTCATAGAGTCCCGGCCGGCTCATAAACAACGTCCGGCTCGGTCTCTCTCTATTCTTGCCTTTCAATACAAGTTACATACATATGGCGGTTTATCTCTACGGGCCTTGAATCGCCTTTGGGCTTAGGCCCTTAACTGAACCGCCATCTTCAAGTGTCATTCTGGGCTTCATGTCTTGACTCGCCATAGGTGTAACCCGACCCCTCCTGGGCGGGTCTCACCTAATAGTTATATCCCCAACATTAGGCCCAGATTGATTTGAATTGGTTCATGTCAATCTTCAATACTTAGAAAAATCTTCTGCTCTTGTCTTGTACAGAAATTTTGTAACCCGCCGTGACGTCATCCTCTGGATTTAAGATAACCCGCCATGACGTCATCTATCATTAATTTATGCTCTGTCCAATATATCTCAATGGATCCTTATCTTAATGACCATCCCAAAAATCGAGGCGTCTCAGTAGTTGGATAATCATTTTTTCGGTCTCATCTTTTTTCGCGCCTGCTTACCAGTCTTTCCCTATAAATAGGCACGACCGGGTCTTCCTCATTCTCTCCTTTCCTTCGTCTTCTTCCTCCCGCAACCCTACTTCCACTCGAGCTCCGCCGCCGCCACAGCACCTCGTCTTCCTCGACCTTGGCCGTTGCATCGACCTGATTTGATCCAGAGAATGGCGGCGCCCCTCCGCAGTAGATCTGCAGCTGTAAGTCTTCGCCTTTCCGCACCTTTAGATCCGCACTAGGGTTTGCGAGTTCCTCTGTGTGCTTCGCTGTTCTTCACGGTTTCCTTGTAGTCTCTTTACCGCAACCTCGTTTGATCCAAAAAGAGTATAGAATGTATGCGGTAGCCGTTTCGCGTCCATTTTTGATACTAGCAGATCTCTTTTTCCTGTAAAGAGGCCTCATTAGGACTGATGAACTCATCTGTACTAGTTTTTGGGTCCTCATTAGGACTGATGAACTCACATGTACTAGTTTTTGGGTCTAGAATATTTTCTTTTCTTGAACATCATTTGATCCAAAATAATTGTCACGGCCTATGAAACTTGTTTGTGCAATACCTAGTCAAAAAACCTGCACTTGTTAGATCCACATAGCCATGGCGGTTCAAACCACCCGATCAAATTGCAATGCTCAATAGATAATATCAATTACTCATGGCGGCTTAAATAACCTGTCTGCTCACGGCGGTTAAAATAACCTGACGTAATTAGCCATATACCATTAGGCCCCTTTATAAGCCGCCAATTTGAGTATGTAATTAGCCATTCCTTCCCTGGCTTAATTTTGAACCGGCCATTTTTACTTTGGTTTAGGCTGCCTCCTTCACCATGCCGCCTAAGACAACCACTTCATGCAACTGGGTTAAGTCCGTTGTCACTAAGAGTACCTTTGACGATTTTGTGAAAGTCGGCTATCTGCCCAAAAGAGATGTTATGTCGTACCGTGCTCCTGATCCAACAGAGGAAAAGCCTCAGCCCAAGGAAGGTGAGGTTATTGTCTTCATAGATCACAGGAACCGGGGCTTCTCGCCACCCGGCTCAAAGTTCTTTAGAGATGCTCTGCACTTCTTCGACCTCCGTCCTTAAGACATTGGACCCAACTCCGTGTCCAATATATGCAACTTTTAAGTTTTTTCTGAAGTGTACCTTGGAGAAGAACCCAACCTACTCCTTTTCCGAGAGCTGTTTTATTTAAACCGTCAGAATGAGTACTCCAACGGACCAAGTTTGGAACTGGGCGGGGTCTCAATCCAACGGCGGAGAGACGTAATCTTTCCTTATGCACAACCGCCAAGTCACCCCAAAGACTGGAACCAGACTTGGTTCTACTGTCAAGACACCTCTCCGTCCGATGAGAACCCACTGCCCGGCTTCCGTGCTCTACGCCTTGACTCCAATCATCAGCTTCCTGACAAGATAACAGCTGCTGAACGCCTGACGCCCGCCCCCACTCTTGCAAAAGTTAAAGCTTTGCTGGGGAACAACTTAAACGTCATTGATCTGGTCCGGTGTTGGATCGCATGGCGGATCATCCCATTGAGCCACCGCTCCGGGTTGATGTGTGATTATACTGGTGATGCCAAGGATCCTCTATGTCACAGCCCTATCGACTTACCTGACGATGTTATTGATGATATGACGAAGTCACTTCTGAATGAGAGCTTAGCCGACTACGGCAAAATGGGCCTGAGCCCTTTTTGCAAGGCTAACCCGGCTCCAGCAGTAAGCCGCCAGAACCAATTACTTTTCTTTTACCTTCTATGTTTCATCATAACGCAAACTTTAACTGATCTTCACAAGCTGATGACAAATTCTGGAAGAAGAAATATGATCATTAGGCTGCAAAAAGGGCCAGGAAGGCCAAGAAAGCCGCTAGGAAAGTCGTCGCCTAGAAAAGAGGGAAGAAACCCAGTGCTTCCCAATTACTTCAGCTAGAAGACTCTTCTGAGTCGGGGGTAACCCTTGACTCTCTTGGCTCATTGTTTAACCACCTTATTGACACTGATTACCATCGGGGAGACATGGGGACAAGCCTATGAGTGACTGAAGAGGTAACTATCATTTCCTCATCCGACTCAGAGCCTTTGACAAGACCAAAAGTCCGAAGAGTAACCCGGAAAGTAAGATTTTCACATCCCTTAGCTTACCAGGATCCTCACTTTATTTTGAAGCGACAGATTCATGAAAACCGGAGGCAGACCCGGACTAGCAAAGAAGCAGAGCTCTCCTCCGGTTTGCCAAATACACCAAGGAAACGTCGGAACGAGGTTATCCCCGTCTTAGATCCCTTTTATCCTTTGGCGGGTCTCACTCATCAACCACTCAAATCTTCTGATTCGAATTATCAGGATACTTCACCTTCATCTGGCGACTCAATCCAATCCAACCTGTCGGCTTTTAAAACCGCTCCAGGGTAATGATGATTTACTTATCCTATATTCAAATTCAATTCTTTATTTTTGTACTAACCTTTTTAATCGTTTGCAGTGGAAAAGCAAAACCCAGCAAGAGGGTAAAAAAGAACAAGCCGGGCGAGAACCCAACCGACCATGAGCCGGAACTCCAGACGGCCGCGCCTGATGCTCCTATTCCTGAGCCGCCGCTTGAACCGGCTCATGATACATCAGTATCGACTGCTGACCTGCCTGTGGAGCAAACCGCCAACGTGCTTGAAAATCCTGAAGTCCCTAGCCCAGCCAAGGCAGACGACTCTCAAGATGTTGACGTGGAGATTACCAGAACCGGCTATACTGAGCCGGGGGGACCCACTTTGCTCGCCAAGTGCTCTGCTAAGGAGGAACACCTAAGCCGCCGCAAGGTCAGATTTGACGTTGTTGATTATACTCACATGAGTATTGGAGAAGTATTTTCTGGCTATCTGAGCGAAGCACACAGCGGCCGAGACGTTGAAATTGATATGGTGAAGCAGATGCACCAGAAGTTTGAGGTACAATCTCTTCTCTTCAGTGGATTACTCTTACCATGCTAGCCCCCAAGTCTATTGCTTATGATGAATATGCTGTAGACTTAGAAACAAACTTGTGAACATTAGTGATAGATGTAGTCAGAACATGTAAGAAACCGGCTTACTCCGTAGCCCCCAAGGGTCGGTTTAAACAACATGTTTGAGCCGGTCCTTCACATAGAATAAAATAGTTGCAAAATGTTTAACAACAATATGCATTAGCCCCCAAGTGCTAAGTACTCTTGCTTGTAAAGTGCTTGGGACTTACTCTCATGAACCGCCACTTAGATAGAAGCTTTCAATATACATTAGCCCCCAAGTGTCAAGTGTTTTGCTTGCAAAAAGGCTTGACACTTGAAATTGTATGATAACAAGCATGATTTTGACCCGGTATTTGTACAGGCCACCACTAATCAACTTCAATAAAAAATATCTGACTTGAAGAACCGCCTGGACTCACAAGAGACAGAAACCCAAAGGGCCAACTCCAAGTTTGAATTTAGTGTATCTGAACAAGAGAAGCTGAAAAAAGACTTTGAAACGGAGAAAAAGGCCTGGGCGGATGAAAAGATTGCTTTGACCAATCAAGCTGAGAAGGCAGAGGCGGCTCTTGAAGAGGCGACCATTGAATTATCAGGCATAAAACGCCATGTATCTTAGATGGTCTCAACAATCTTTGGTAAGTCGCCCTGCAAGTGTTAAATACTTGAAACTTTCCAATGATCATATAAATTGTTACTTGACGCACCTGATGTTGCTATGCAGGCCCCAGGAGTTCAAATCTTAATCAAGACATGTTGATAAAACTGAAGGCGGTTTACACACTGGTGGAACAACTCTACACCGGATATCAGCGTGCCTTAGCCATGGTGGCCCTGTCAAATGAAGTCCCATCACTTTTGGTGGATGTATGATGAGGCGGATCTCACCAAATATCATCCGGGTTACGATGCCGAGAACCGGAGGATACCAATGCCTCATTATAAAGTGACCAGCCTGATCCCACCAACCCGTAAGCATACCTTCGCCCCTGAAGTTGACCCGGCCAGATTAATTGATGAAGAAGCCGAATTTGAAGCTTTGAGTGGCATTGACTGGTCATCATCATCCTTCCAGGACAGGGAGCAGGACGAAGGAGTGGACAGGGTTGACCCGGAAGCTTCAGGCCAACCAGAGAGTTGATCTGCCAGGCAGCTCATATTTGTAACCCGCTGAAAAACAACGTTAATCATTTGGACTCGGGGAGTCGTGTAATAGGAGTAAAAATGACTTTGCTTTGTCGTGCCATCGTGCACGTTTTGATGCTTTAACACTGTTTAAGCTGCCATCTAATATTTACTCCTTTTTATCATCTGTTTTCCTTGTGCATAAAAAAGCTGTTAAACTGTCCTGCACAGAGAAATAGATCACAAAGACCCTTGGCGACTTACCACAAGGCGGGTCATATAATTTTCTTCATGAAGATTAGAATCATAGATAAACCTGTTATGAGTTATACACTACAAAAAAATACACTTCAGTGATGATACGTGTTTGTCATAGTAGGTCGCGTTTTTTGTCATGCATGTACATCCATGACAAATTTATGACAGAATCAAGATAGTCATACCTGTGCTGTCGTAGAAGTGTTCCATGACATTGTCAAAATTATCATCACGGAAGTGTCCACTTCCATGACGATAAATCGCGCGTCACAGAAGTGCTTTCGTCAAGGGTGACCAACACGTGGCATCCACCGTAACGAAATGCCGTTAAGCTATTGGGTCGGATTTTGGATCCGATAACCCGTTAACAGCCCCGACCAATGGGGATTTTCCACGTGTAAAATCATCATTGGCTGGAGGAGACACGTGTCAGGTCCGCGCTGGCACAGGTGTCACTCATCCAATGGGCGAGACGCGCCTATGATATGTTGACACATGGACCGGCCCATCAAGTTTAAATGGGCCGGCCCAACTAAAGGCCCACAAGATTTTGCGGACCATAATGGGCCGGCCCAGCTAAAGGCCCACGAGATTTTGCGGGCCATAATGGGCTGGCCCAGCTAACGGCCCACAAGATTTCATGGGCCATAATGCGCCGGCCCAGGTAAAGGCCCACAAGATTTTTGTTTGTCATAATGGGCCGGCCCAGGTAAAGGCCCACAAGATTCTTGCGGATCATAATGGGCCGGCCCGGCTAAAGGCCCACGAGATTTCACCGACATTAACGGGCCGGCCCAGCTGTAGGCCCACAAGAATTTGAGGGCCCTAGTAGGCCGGCCCATTAACTAGCTGCCATGTTTTGGGCCAAATGCCGGCCCGTATTTGATCCGGTCCATTAATGGCCTGCCATGTTCCGGGCCTAATAGTGGCCCATATGAGATCCAGCCCGTTAAAAGCCTACCACGTTCTGGGCCAAATTACGTCCCAGATCAGGTACGACCCTTTAAGAGGCTATGGGCTCAATTATGGCCCATATCAGATTTGGCCCGTCAACTGGGGACACTATGCTTTTGGGCCCACTTGCTAGAGGCCCACTTAGTAATTCGGCCTGACATTAGTTTTGGCCTCTTAAGGACCCGTTTAACATTTCGTCTCTATATTAATTTCAGCCTGTTAAATGCCCGTCATATAGTTGGGCCTAACTGCGGCCCGGTTTGCATCCGGCCTGCTCGCAGCCGATATCTGATTGGGCCAAACAAGGACCGAGACAACTTTGGCCTTTTAAAAGCCCGTGATTTGATTTGCACAATCATAGGCCGGGGTTCATTTCGGGCTACTGCCGGCCAGTTAGTTGTTCGGCACGTTTCAGGCCCAACCTACATCGTGATTGCATGACGGCCTGATTATGTACCGTAATTTTATGGTTTGGCCGGTTTACTGTGAAGACAGTAAAATAACTGTAGCATCGTGAATAAGAAAAAACCTAGACTATACAATAAAGAAATTACAGCATATTACATCCACTGGGCATCAAAGTTCGCCAATATGATAATAAAGCACAAGCAGACAGCAGATTACATACACTGGGCATCAAAGATCGCCACCAGTGCAAATAAACACACCGACAAAATAATATACAAAATCGACAGCACTTCAATAGAGTTCAAGAAAGGTTAGCCCTACTGGGGAGCTGCAGCGCAAGCAGCTGAGCAAGATGATGAGACTGCGCTTGTTCAACACTTAAATCTTCCTCACTCTGAAAGATAAACAAGCAGACAAATGACAGGTTTTGCACATAAAAGTATCAGTGCTGACAATTCATCACATTTCTTACTGACGAATAAAGTGACACAGTTTAAAATTGCATTAACACAATATGGTATTGTTCAGGTCAAAACATGGCAGGAAATGACATTGTGAAGGAGTTGGCAGCTTCACGACGCCACTGGATTACAGATCAAGAACTCATAAGTATCAATGGTTAGTGTGTTGTTAATTTATCCCATTTCAGATAGGCAAATAAAGAGACGGTTTAAATAATACTCCCTCCATCCGGAATTACTTGTCATCAAAATGGATGTGTCTAGAACTAAAATACATCTAGATACATCCATTTCAATGACAAGTATTTTCGGACGGAGGGAGTAGTAGAATGATATGACATTGTTCATAGTTAAGACATTGCAGAATATGACATTGTGCTGTAGTGGGTAGGTTCACCACACCACTGGATTACGGATGAAGAACAGAAGCATACATGCAGTGCAAAAGAAGATCACTTGCTCTGTATACTTTAATTTACATGGTATGAATAAGGAACTTGGTTGTACAACTGAAAACTTAAATTGAGAAAGGACAAACTTTTGTTTATGAACTACTCCCTCCGTTCTAAAATAGATGACCCAACTTTATACTAACTTCAGTACAAAATTGGGTCATCTATTTTGGAACGGAGGGAGTACATAATAAACTTTAAACATGCAATTTGATGCAAACACCAAAAATAAACAGCTGTTGCAGTCATGCCTAACCAAATATATACAACAAAGTTTGAAGGCTTGAGATGGACAAACTTACATTATTGGTGAAGACAGGCTCTATAAAGGCCTTGTCCATGCTGATGGGGGGGGGGCAATTCAAGAAGTTTACCACAGAATCTTCTTCATAAGCATTGCCTTTATTCTACATTTTGTTAAGAGTAAATATAGATGTGATAATATACAAAAAATGGAGAATATTTAAGATAAGATGAAGAGTGATGCTACATAACCAAGTAGCTATAAATGTAAGTGCAGCGATACAGGCAAAAGGTACAGCCAAGAGCAATGCACAGCTAAACTTCTTCAGTACCAACCTTATGGTAAGAGTAAATATAGATCTGATGTGTAGAAAATGGAGGGCAAAGGAAAATAAGCTGCAGAGTGATGGTACATGAACAACTACCTGTCATTATAAGTACACTGATAAAGGACACATGTACTTACAAGAACAATGCAGAGCTAAAAAACATTGGCATTGGATACTGAAGAATTTGGAGCGAACAATTGATAAGCAAGCTATCATGCATACTGCTGTCACATAATGAACCAGGTATGTATGCAAGTACAGTGATACAGGACAACAGGTACTAACAAGAGCAAAGCAGCGGGCAGCATATTTGCGATATCCTGTCGTTCTTTTCAAACCGGAATTCTTCTTCGAGCAGATTTCCTGCAAACAAGATCCGTAAGGCACATGCGGAAAAGTAGAAGTTCAAATTGTCATGTGATTTCATAGACAGTACCTCATCCTGGGAACGAGACCAGTGCATAACAATGTTTTTCCATTCAATGTCTTCTAAATTTAGCACAGGAGACTTCACCGGAAATTCGTTTATAGATTTGCCACCAAAGTGTGATTTCCTCAGGTAACACCGATACTGCTGCAATGCTTCCTTGAAAAGCACAAGCAAGCTTTCCTCGTCATGTCTATCCAGATTGACCCTCGCCTAGTTACAACAATGTAATGTAAATCATTGATGTGTTCAATCAGCAGAAAACAGGAAAATAATAACCATGAATAATAGCACTTACACGTAAGTTGGACAGGAAGATGTGAAAATGGTGTTTGTCTTCACAATAATCTTCCCATGATGGGAATATATGCACGTAGTCCCTAACAACATTGAAAGCATTGTCTTTTAAACTGGGAATAAATGGAATGGGGTTCCAATCTGCAGGAATTGGCCGTCTCTGCAGTTGGGATAGGTCTTCGGCCGGTGGACTTGCTGTACTTTTTGCTGGAGTGGGATTTTTCTGTGGTACAGCTGGTGCTATGGCAAATGAAATCGGTATACCTTTTGCTGGAGTGCAGGTCCTGTGTGGTGGGGCTAGTGGTGTGGCCAGTGAAGTATGGGTACAGTCTGCTGGAGTCGGTCCTACGTTTTGTGTCACAGCTCTATCGAACATGGTAAAGAAGAGCAAGCAGATTTTGGATAATAAAATGTTGGTTGCGCAGTGCCCACACATGATGAACCAGAGCGCATTAAGAATGCAACTCCCAGCTGTCTCTCGACCATTTCAGGCGGTTGGATGAAGATCCTACGTCTCCTAACCCTTCTTCTTCCTCGTCTGTGATTCTTCCCATACAGAACACCGCACGGGCCGCCGGCCGGACCACCGGCCCCCACCGCCTGTGTTCCTCCGCCACCCCCACCCCCCACCCGCGTCGAGTTTTCTTCGTTCGGCGAGGCCCCACAACCACCCGAGCCCCTTGGATCGCACCGGCGAACTCCGGCGAGCTCTGAAAAATCGACTGACCCAATTTTGAAATTTAGTCTACTGTGATTTAACTAGTGTGGAATATAAAAGGGGAAAACCATAAGCATTGGGAGTATAGTGTTGAGCGTGCCATGGCGGATCTGAAGGTGCAAACCGGACAAAGGCAACTTCGCAACCAAGACAAGAAATCAGAGTAAAGCAGTGGCGATCTATTTTCTTGCTGCGATAAATAAGTTGAGCAGATACGAAAGAGTACCGCCTCTGGTGCGGCGCCGTGTACGCATCTGGTGAGAATTTGACGGTGCTGCGGTAGCGATGGCTGTCGGCGGCGTGGAAGCAGATCTAGGAGGGTAGACGGTGGCGGCGGGGCGCGGTGGACGAGACGGTCGTAGGAGCGGCGCCGGCAAGGTGGACGACGGCGGGGATGAAGCGAGAGGACGGGATGCAAGGATCCCGGTCCGAAGGCGTGGATGAGAGAGGTCGATCTCTTGTAATGGACGGCGGCGTCGGGGTATCAGCTCCGGCATGGTGGAGGAGGACGGCGGTGGATGGGGTGGCGGACGGCGGCGGACGGAGGAGGGTGGGGTGGAGAGGGTGTTTTGGCGCCCACGGAGTACGAATGGGGAAAAGGGAGGTAGAGAGGAAGGGGGGAACCATGTAGTCAGGGCGCGCTTGTCTCAAATGCGAGGAAATTTACAAACTTAGCCCCCGTTTCAAATTTCTACTACATCACAGCAACATTAGTCGGTTGGGGATAGGACGGTAATCTCGCATACACCGAATATTTGCCGACGAGAGTTTGTTTTTGGCGCCCACCGTGTATGAATATGAATCGGGGAGGGAGTCGATTTCGGCCGAGGGCACACTGTGTTTTGGCGCCCACCGTGTATGAATCCGGGTGAGAGGCGGTTACGTCACGTTTGGGTGAAATTACAAACCTACCCCTATCGAAACCTATAGAAATCCAGCAGATAGGCTTTGCGCGGCAGGGATAGGCAGTAGTGATTTCCATCTCGCAGATTTTGGTTTCGGGCGGTTACTGCGACTTTCCCCGCTTCGTTCAAATTTTGCACAGTGCACGTTTACCGTGCCAACTCAATTCGAATCCCGTTTGTATTCTACTATTTTTTTCGGGCGGGATCCATTTTCAATTGGAATTACATTCTATATACATCATTTTTTACATATATACTTTCAAAAGCACAACAAAGAATTCTGCTCCTTTATATGTATAATATGATTTACAAATACAACGATCTCGAAATCTTAAGGTTGAATTCGAAAAAATTTAACCAAATTATGTTCTACTAAAATGTATGGATCAGTAATATCTACATATTAAATAACATAGATGTGCGTGAATTCATATGAGTATGCATGTTTGATAGATCAATTTTGGTTCGAGTATGGATTACATGTATCATCATCTCGAATTCAAATATTTGAATCCCTTTTTTGTTCACTCCTTTCACGCCCATCTCTCTCGCATGCATGCTCCTTCAGGTAGCCATCACTCTCTTTTCTCCAGCTCACCCGCACGCTCACTTCATGTTTCTCCTATCCTCGCAAACATGGTCTCTCGATGTCTCCCTTGAGAAGTGTCACACTCTCCCTATCATTATACATTACACGGTTTTCATTATCTCTCACGTCTCTACTGTTCTCTGGTATCACTCGGTACCTAAGCTTTCTTTTTCACCGCCACACACACAGTCTCCACTCGTCTTTCACTTTGTCTTTCTCTCTATGGGATTCTCTCACACACCCTATATGTCTCTACATATGACTCATACCACTAAAATTACTCTCTCTCTCTCTCCTGTAGACACAACATTTGTTGCGGTCTCCTTTTCGTCTCCATCCCAGACTGACACCGATCAGACAACCCCGACTACCGTCTCCTCTCTCTCTCTCTCTCACAGACACACACACACAACTCCTGCTTCCACCCCCCTTCCCGACTACCGTCTCTCTCTCTCACACACAAAACTCTCGCTTTCGCACCCCGACTCGTATTTCTCTCACAAGCATTTATCGACTAGCTAGCCTCTAGATAGGTTTATACACCCGCACACTCATGCTTCCACCATCGCATACATGTCTCTCTCTCGCTCCTTGTATCTATGTAGCTTTTTCTTCCCTTCTTGAGACACGCCCTCTCGATCGTGCACACACACACTATCGCCTCATTTTAAGCTGATACCTATCGCACACACACTACTTGTGTCTTTGTCACACATGCACTCCGTCCTCCTCCACTCTCCCTCTCTCTCACACACATGGGCTTTTTGCAACAACTAGCAAGATGCCATGCGTTGCACGGAACATCAAGATGCATTTGTATGAGTAGTTTATCTTGTGGGGGAAAAGGATGAATGAGGGAAGACCTTATTTGCAAATATGGAGAGGGGTGTGGGTATCTTTTTGCAAAATTGCCATAGTTTCCTTCCTATCCGTCAGATATAGATCGGACGGCCTATATTGCAGGATGGCAGGCACACGATCATCACCGACAATGCTTTTTATAAGAGTAGGGATAAAAAATAGAGTTGGTGATGATGGTGGGCCTGCCATCCTGCAATGTAGGTCGTCCGATTTATATCTGACGGATAGGAAGGAAAATATGGCAATTTACCCACACTCTTCACCACATTTGCAGATAAGGCCTTCCCTCGTTCATCCTTTTCTCCCACGAGATTTTGATGTTCCGTGCAACGCACGGGCATCTTGCTAGTAAGAGTAGAAATTAGACATATACCACTTCTCGAATCTTGAAACCAACAACATGCCTCCCTTATCTCATCAAAACCGCCAAAGGAATATATTTTGAGTGAAACATAACATATTTTTAGTGATATACGTATTTCAAAACTAGACTTTTTTTCTATCAAATCGGTGAATATGTATTAATCTACTTTGATCGTGTGGCAACGCATTGGCACATTGCTAGTAGTTATTATAATTTTTTGGACACCAGACAAACGGTGGAGTACATATACGAAGAGAAGAGGCGCACGCACGCAGTCGGCCTCTCGCTGTCTCGCACACATGAGTGTTACGTAAAGGCGACGTTAACAAATAAACCCTAAAACCCTAGGTGCATGATTGCTGCATTCGCGGGTACCGGGTACGTGGTGGAGCACCTTTGTAGGAGTTGATGGTCGGGACCACAGGTGAACGACTTGGAGCGCGGTGGCTCGCCAGTTGCCACAGACCGAGTAGCCACGTTTAAAATATCGTTTTTTAGCGGGGTTAAGAGTTCCGATTTTAAATGGCACGTTATAAGTAGTAAGTAGTTTTTAGAACGATTGGTATGGAGCGAAAATGGAATTCATAGTACTACGTACCTCCTTGGCGTATGGTTGTATGGGTTTATGTTACGAGATGTTGAACCTGGTAGTTCTAGGGCAAATACTATGGTTTAGATTTAGATGCTGGTTTTCAGTAATCGGAAGGGGAAACCCTTCTTTGATTAAAAAAACTACTACCTCCATTCTGGTTTACTAGTCCCCATCGTACTTTGGGTCAAAGTTTGTCCACGAATTTTACTTGTAAAATGTGAATGGAAAACGAGATTTTGTTATACCCAAACAAAAAAGGACTGGAGGGAGTGATTGCTCTGACACGGACGCGACCTCTCATAGCGCAGGCATTGAACCGGCGCGCCGGCCAAGAGGGCCGCACTCGCTGCAGGCCCGGCTGAGCACGCCTCCTCGCCGCGTGCAACCAGCTTAAGACTGCCCCGCCTGCCTTCATTGAATCCGCGCGTGTGCCGGCAACACGTCCTTCCGCGAGCCGGCAGGCATTTTAGAACACAAAAAATGACTAAAATATAATTAATTTACGCATGGTCTTGACTTGTTGTGCTCGCACTGGTAGCAGGAACTAGTAGAGGTTTTTCTTTATTTATAACTCTCCTCACATTTTTTTGGCTTTGAAGTGAATCATGGTTGTGGACATTATGTATGAATGTGCAGATATCTGTGAACATGAGTTTGATGTGGAAGTTGGACTTGGAATGTCGGGCTTGCGCGTGAACTATACCATGTCCAATGCTTCGTCTGTTATTGTTTGGAAAGTAATTGCTGTTATTACATGACCCGAAAAAAACATTTTGTGCCACATCAGTAGATGCACAGACATCACAACAGGCATGCTGACTGGATAAACATTTGAACCTAGCTATTATGAAGGAAATTTTGTATTGACAACAGTTTTAGATAGCAGGAGACGCCTAGCCTGCTCTGCCTCTGCTAGCTTATTTCTGGCTTCTTCCATCTCTTCTTTGGCTTGGGTGAAGAGAGCATCTGATTGCTCTTTTCGCTTCTTCAGGAACTCAGCTACATTCTCAAGGGCTGCTGCACGCTTTCTTTCAGCCTTTACTAATGCCACGAGGACACGAACAGCTGACGACTCCACCTGGCTTGTGTGTAATCCAGCATCATCTGGGAATTTGCACCTTGTGTCTAATCCAGCATCATTAGGGAACTGGCACCTTGTGTGTAATCCAGCCTCATTTTGGAAACATGATCTCGAGGTTGACCATACTTCCCTCCTCGCAGGAACTGCATCCTGACATGAAGTTACTTCTTTTTTAGATCAATACTCAGAGAAACCTAGATCCATTTAGTAGAAGCCAGATAAACAGAACTCGGAGAAGTGAATTCAAAAGGAAAAGAAATATAAAAACAGACTACACGGTGAGAACACCCACTTCCTACATCAAGTTAAAAACGAAAGCATTAGGACGATTAAGACTCTTCTTATTACACATCGAAGAACACCACGCTTAAGAGAAACAGAAACTACAACATATACACATCGAAGAACACGAGGCTAAACGAAAGTAATTGAAAGGGTGTTACTTACCAAAGCTCGTTTTACAGGTTCGGTGCAGCTCCTCTTTAACTTGCCACGCTCCTTGAAGATGTCCCGAATATCCCGTGTTTGGTCTTCATTGCTCCTCTGCATGTTCACACTCGTGGTTTCAAAATCTCAACATGGCAAGAAAAATACTACTAGTAATACTCGCGCATCTTGTGGGCAACATTAAAGCACTCGTCTGCCATGTTAGAGCATCTCCAACAGAATCGCAACGCGCGGCGCTTTAAAAAAGCGTTTACAGTGCTGAGATCGAGAAGTAGATACTAGAGAGTAGAGGATAGTTCTCAGCATAGATAGATACAAAAAAGATAATTCAACTACTCCTCGTCGTCCGACTGCTCCTCGATGATGTCCTCCTCCGACGTCTGACTGTAGGCGTGAAGATACCGATCGTCGTCGGATTCCCAGGGCGACGCTGCTCCTAGCCTCATGTTGAATTGAGCGTCCGCTTTTCGCCTACGCTTGTCCTCGCGATAGGCGGCTCGCTCCGCCCTCCTCTTATCCCTCTCCGCCCTCCTTTGCGCGTAGAACTCGCGCTCGTTGATGATGTCCTGCGGGAAGTGTTGGCGCCACAGCGCAATGGCTTCCTCGTCCATCTCGGTGATGCCGAGACGGTGCTCCCGCCTCCGGTTGTCGCGACGATCCTCGTCGGTGCTAAGCCGCGGCAGAGGCGCGAGCTCCTGCGCCTGCTCCCACGTCGGCACGTTGGGGAAGTTCAATGTTCTATGAGGCCACCGGAGGTGCCACGCTGCCGCGTCGTACGCGCGGGCGGCCTTGGTGGCGGTGTCGAAATTGCCTAGGCCGAGGTGCATCCCGCGGAACCGGATCTCGGCGGAGAAGCCGCCGGAGGGGCGCGCGCGGACGCCGCGGTATCCCCAAGTTTCCCAGTGATGCGGCGGCATGGTGGCGCGGCAACGGAGAGGCGAAAAAGAGCGGGGAGAGAGCGGTGGCGAGGCACAGAGCGGTGGGAGGGCGTTGGATTTTATAAAGCGCGCCGGACGCCGCGCGCCAAAACTAGCACGCCCGGCCGCTTTTTCCCGCGCGCGCGCGATCCTTTCCCGACGTCTCTGCTATCTCTACTCTCTTCTCTATGGTTATATTTATTTTATATTTTATATTTAATATTTATCTCTACTTCCTTTACTGTCTACTTTTTTTCTCTATACTTTTTTTCTTGCAATATAGGCCGTCCGATTTATATCTGACAGATAGGAAGGAAACAAATGGGAATTTTGCAAAAAGATACGCATACCCCTCTCCAGATTTGCAAATAAGGCCTTCCCTCGTTCATCCTTTTCTCCCACAAGATAAACTACTCATACAAATGCATCTTGATGCGTGCAACGCATGGGCATCTTGCTAGTTCTAAAAACCTTTCCATCATTTGCCACACTGCTGGTTGCAGATGAAAAACCTACCCAAGCACAGCGCGATACAGGAGCGACGCACAATTACAAGCTGATATTCTGTTGGACAATGGAGGCTATAACCAATTACTTTTACGGGAACAATAGCACCCAGGAAAATTGAAGGGTAGGTATGAACAAAATTGGAACTGCACATGTACTGCTAAGTGATTCAATACACACATTACCAATCGAGGAGGAGAACGATGGTCGCGGCGGCCTCTGTGAGTCATGGTCGGCAACGGGAGTCAGTTCATTGTCCACGACGGTGGTACTTCTGCGCTTGGCGTCGGCTTCCGGGAAGCAGATCCGAGACCGTGGAAGACGATGCCGGGGAAGAGGCTCCGTCTACGACGACGACGGTGGACCGGCTCCAGTGCGGCGTACGAGGTCGTCGATGAGGCAGATGCGCTGCGGTGGACGAGTGCGCCGATGTAAAGGGGAGGAGCACGAAGGCTGCGGTGCCGTGGAGAAGTCTATTTTGCGGTGGGGATAGAAAATGGGGAGTATTCAGGTGTACTACTCTGGGTGCCGGGGTGGGGCTGGCTGGGTAGGGTGAACCTGAAGTTACGAAAACAGCCCCCTACCAAGCGTCGTACGTAGGCCTGTTCCGAAGGCTATGATGGTAACTTCCCACTGCTCGAATCAGGGTCGCGGGAGATTTTCCCGCCGACCTCAAAATTTTGTGACACTGGACTCCCCGTGTGGCGTGTTGAGTGATTCGGCTAAGCAACTAGCGAGTAGTAGTAGTAAACTCTGCATATTAGGTTTGACCGAAGTCAAACTTCCTAAAGTTTGACCAAGTTTATATAAAAATATAAACATTTACCATAACAAATATGTATGATGTGGAAGTACATTCAATAATGAATCTAATGGTATTTATTTGTTATTGTATATGTTAATATTTTTTGTTATAAGCTTTCTGAGAGTTTACAAAACTTGACTTTGACCAATGCTAATACGCGGACTTAAATAAAAACGGAGGGAGTACACATTTGTTTTCTTAGTTTGTAGTGAACTAATCATTTGTTGAAATTGTGAAATAAATATATTAGGCTATTGACTTCGAATGTAATGGTCTATACAATTCAATAGTTACAATCATTGTCGAATCCCAAGATGTATACAAGGTCTATAGTACTTCACAACATGCTCAAACTCACATAATCCCAGTCAAATGAGAATCTAAATGCATTTCATAGTTATTACTTTGTAGGATGCAACAAAAACAACCAAAACTCTACATCAGCCATTATAGAAGCAACATTTTGACATATCCCATTGTGTGAATGAAACGTGCAGAGAGAGCTTTTGAAGATGGAGCAGATAGGGTGGGAAAGATTGTATGTATGTGGACGAGAGAGTAGGAGACAAACCTAACGAGACACACACACACACACACACACAGAGAGAGAGAGAGAGAGAGAGAGAGAGAGAGGAAGAAGTTAGGTCTGTGAGAAAGATGGAGACATGTAATATACGTGATTCTGTATACGTGGAAGGAGAAGAGACAACATGTTTGATGAGAGAGCTGGAAAAACATGGACGAGAGGGGAAGGATCTCATGGGTTGAGGGATTGACAATTTTGTGCGGGGGAGAGAGGGATTGGTAATTTTGTGCAAGAGAGAGAGAGGGTGGGGGGAGGAGTCAGTCAGCCGTCGTCACATCACCCTGCTTCCAAATGACCCCGCATTCTCTAGCGCGGTGTGGTCGCCGTCTTCGATCTGCTCGATGCCCTCTTTGAAGATTGAGGTGTTGTGCATGTTGGTGGTGCAAAGAAGCACAAGCGAGAGTGGTCGCCGTATAACCTTGGATGGGGATGAATTGTGTGCTCGGGGGAGTGTGTGTGTGTGTTGTGCTGCGTGCGTGTGTGTGTGTGTGTGCGTGTGTGTCTGTGTGTGTGTGTGTGTCAGATATTGAGCGAAAACAAACCTAAGGAGAGAAATGGGTATTCACGAAGAGATTGCGCGGGCCTTGAGGTGGGCAGGGGCCGAGTGAGGGTGTCAAAATGTGCGCGTTGATGCATATGTTGCATGCGATCGTGCGAGGGACGGACGAATCGAGAGAGATGGTTGTTGTGTTACGGATGCTCCTCTCTCTCTCTCTCTCTCTCTCTCTCTCTCACACACACACACACAAGTAAACTAGAAGACCGTTCTCTCATGTATACACAACGTATCGGCATCTGTCTATGTCTCACTCATGCATGATCGTTTGCACATTCACACCTCTCTATGTCTGTATCACACGCACACCGTCTCCACATTGCCCTTCCGCCACAACACACATATGGACACATGCACACATTCTCTCTCAGTCACACACACAAAATAAGTATTAAAAAAACTAGGGCGCACCTAAAACGTCCAAATCCAAATAAACACAAACTGGAGCTAAATTCAAATATATGGAAATATTGCAGCGTCAAGAACTTTCCCAGGAAAAAAAAGTTGAGTAATATTCGAGGATTGTTTTCACACACACAAAAAGGTTCGGTGGATGTCCTTCGAGCGCGACACGGTGACGCACCGTTCGATCGACCGCGCGGCCGCGGTTCACGCGCTTGCACAGGATTCCGTATCGTGGCTGTGGTACTAACTTCCAAAAAAAAGCGCTGCCTAAGTCTAATGTTTACGTGTACTAGTACGGTTTTCTTTTAAGTTTGACCAACCTCATATAAAACTAAAGTAAGCTCCCATACGCGCACTCATCAATATGCCGCCGCCGCCGTTGCGCATGCCGGCGCCCGCCTGCTCCGGCCAACAATTTCTCGCCCATCACCGCCGTGTCGCCGCCATCCCTGTGCCATGAAGCCGAAGGCTCGCCCGCTCACGTCGTCTGCAGTCCCTCCTCGCCATGCCGCCGCGCTGCCAAGCACGCGAGCAGCTGGTGGAGCCGCGTCTATGCACGCAGCGTACGAAGAGGAGGACGAGCGCGTGCTCCAGCACGCCGGCGAGGAGGAACTAGCGTGTCATTGTCGTCTCCGCCCGCGCGGAGGAGGCGCGCATGGTGGCTGTCGCGGCGGAAGCCGGTCGCGCGCGTCGAGCCCGCAAACCGGGTGCGGACGCGGAATCTACCTTCGAGACCTTGAATGCCACGTGGATCCTGCAATCTGAAGGAGCAATTTGGGTCAGTCAACTCATGTGAGCCGTTTGATGCAACATGGATGGCTAGAAGGGCTTCTTCCACCTCTTCTGCCGTCTTCTTCCTTCGCTCCGTCGAACTTCTTTCACAAATCGACTGACCCAAATTATACTACTAGTACGAACGTATTAAGTACAGTGGGAACACGAAGGTACGAGCAGTAGTACCAACTGCAAGAAGAACAGTAGTAAGACATAGTACTAGTACTACTCTACGTACTAAACAGTTCAAATAACGAGAAAGAACATAAACATAGTTCTGCTGGGGCCTCAGCACAACACACCCTTGAAAATAAACTAAGCAACTAGTCAGCTTGACACTGCAGTAGAACCAGCATGAGCGACGGCACTGCCACCTACTCGGAGTCCGAGTCCACGTCCTCGACTTCGTCCTCGTCCCTCTTCCTCTTCCTCTTCGCCGACGCTTCTTTGCTTGAACCGGACACTGGGCTCTGCTTCTTCATCCAACCCATGTAGATATTTAAACAAAGGTAGGCATCCATTGCTGCGTACAGGATGTGATCTTCATCTAATGTCTTCGACTCCCATGCATGATGAAACTCGTGATGAGGTTTCTTCAGTTTAGCGTACGAAGGATCAATCATGGCTGCTGCCAGGGTCAGCATTGAAGGTTGAGAGGAGGACACCAGGCTTGCCTTCTGGAGATCGAAGGGCTGGCCTACAACGAGACCTATCCGACGCAGGACTTCTTTGTCGTTCTTAAAGCCTACAGTAACGAATTTCACTCTTTTGTCCTTGAGGAAGTTCTTAAAATCCTGGCACTCAACGTCGGCATGGCATATGTGGTAGACCAAGCAAACGTTATGTACGCAAACCTGGATCACGGCGGGCTTCTTCCTCTCTTCGTCCTTTAGATCCTTCTCTCGTCCCAGGACTGTGGTGTACTCAACATCTAGCCCAGCGACCCACTCATCCGTTGAACTGTTGAACATGCGTAGGAAGCGAGCAAGCCATGCTTTCACCGTCGCGGATCCACGTGTGTAGATGACGATGAACTGATCGCCGGTGATGGCTCTAACCTGGTACTCAGCGGCGACCATGGAGATTTGGGAGGCCATGGATTTTGGAGGAGGGTTAGGAGAAGTTGAACTGTTGTACCCCGCAAAAACTGGGAGCGAACTAATGTGAAAGGACGGGACGACTGGGAGCGAACTGTTGTGAGGTAGAAGACGGGGACGAGTAGGGTGTGCGAACGGCGTGGGGTTGCTGGCTTGCCCGGTGGATAAACGGCTGCAAGCCCCCAAAGAGTTCTCGAGAACTATGCGGGACCCACTAGATGTCATGTCTACTAGACCCATATCGTAGGCCTGACGGTATAGCTTCTGCCTGTTCGCACGCCATGCCGGCGCGTGGATGTAACTTCACTTAATTCCGTCAACCGTCGCGCCTCCCACGACCTTCGCCTCCCTCGCGCGGTCGCGCCCTTTGAGACTTCGACCGGCTAAAAATGAGCAATTTTTTTGCCTACTCCGCATGCATGATACTCCCTCTGGTCCTTTTTACTCCCGTCAACCGTTTGCAAAGTGTTTGACCAAATATATACTTTTTTTAAACACCACCTTATATTAATTAACCAGCCACACCAGTACACTCATTCGATACAATATTCACCACACAGGGCGGTACGTTATTTACAAGAATACCATCTAATCTATTGTCAAAGCTATACTTAGCGATTAAGTGTGCCACCTTATTGGCCGAACGGCTAATCTTTGACAATTGAAGATTGTTGATCAACTTCGAGATGCTCAACGCTTTCATCTTCAGGTCACGCATAGCAGACCTGTCATAGTCCCCCGATGCAAGAGACGCTACCACAAAAGCGCAATCAGTCTCTAAAATTACAGGATTATGAAGAGAAATACCTATGTAGAGACCGGCAATGCAAGCCCTAAGCTCCGCTTCCTCCACGCTTTGACAGGCATCAATGAAATCCCACGACCAAATTTATACTAAAAATATCAATATCTACAATACTGATTATAATGAGTATAAGAACTACGTTTTATAATGAGTGTAAAAATATTGATTTGACATTGTGAATGTTGATACTCCCTCCGTCTAGGTGAGTAAGTCATCTTAGGCTGTGCACCGTGACCAAGGAGGAGGGGAAAACGAGAGACATTAATGTTTATTTGCTAATTAAATAGTATTGCATGCAATGAACTAACCACTGCATGTCATGTTTGATAGTCTCAGGTCATTAAAAGCATGCACACCCTCATCTCTTATTGGTTGATATGTCAAGAAACAAGAAACGAGGTAGAAGTTAATGCACCGCGCCTACGTGTTTTGGGATTATTTGGTTTTCGTAAGATGACTTACACACCTAGCTATTAGAGTACCACTACCTCCCTTCTAGTTTAAAGGGCTCGACTCAAAAATTTCACCTACTCTTAGCAAGATAGTAGAGGCGGTGGAATAGTTTTTGAAGTCTGCAAAAGTACTCAACTAATGCTGTCGTTCTTCACAAAAAAATGTGTTTACCAATGCATGCATGAACACTAGTTAGTCTAACCCCCCTCTCTTCTTTAATTCTTTGCCACATCAGCATGTTTGCTATTCCCGTGTACCAGCTAAGATACCACCATGATGGCCAGCCTTAATCATCGCATGCAATAATTTAGTGCACCTTGAAATATGAACATGTGTGGGGCGTGTATGTTTTTAATGACTTGAGACTATACCTAGCCCGGCATGCAAGATGACTTATTATGCACCGTTCCCCATACCTGCAGGAAGCCCGTTCGTCTCCAAATCTTTTCCTCTCCATGTGTGGAAACAATATGCCTGCCAAACTCTCCTTCTCCCTCCAGCGGTCCCACCACTCCACCCTGTGTGAAAAAAATCTGCATGCATGACTCTCCTCCCCCCACGCTCGTCCAATCCGTTGTGACCAGCAATATTTCCACCCCTTCGCTCCCCCGTAATTTACTCCAACAAATATACCCACGTAGCTTTTACTTAACTTCAGGTGCATTGGGTCACTGACATACGGGCCTAGCAGTGTACTGGCCCACATGTCAGTGACGCAACTGGACCTGTAGTTAAGTCAGTGCAGCTCAGTCCATATCTTATGTAGGTGTGCCATTGCTCACTATAAATACTGCGCCTGCCACGACATCACTATCTCCTCCCCCTCATGTTCACGTTCCTCGCTATCTCCTCCCCCTCCCTCTCACGTCGACCACCATGGCATCTCCCCTACCAAGCCCTAGGAGCCCCTCGCTGCACCGCGCGAACGGTCACGCGTCGCCTTTCCGTTCCTCGCCGCCACTAGTCGAGGAGGACGTGTCGGCGTTCCGCTCCTCGCCGCTACGCGACACGTCGCCGTTTCATTCCTCGCCGCCACTAGTCGAGGAGGACGCGTCGGCGTTCCGCTCCTCACCGCGACGCGATGCGTCGCTGTTCCGTTCCTCGCCGCCACTAGTCGAGGAGGACGCGTCGGCGTTCCGCTCCTCACCACGACGCGTCGAGGTGGATGCGTCGGCATTCTCAATCTCGTCGGCACACGTGTCGGAGGACGCGTCGGCTCCTCGCTACGAGGAGAACGCCGTGCCGCCCGCCGAGCCCCCCCAGCCTTGAGGAGCTTTGGAAAGAAATGGATGTCGCCTTGTGGGAGGCTTTGCCTCCAGCAGAGCGCGCCAAAATAGAGGCGGAGAAGAAGGCCGAGGAAGAGAAGCGCACCGCGCAACAAGCTTTCTGGGAGATCTATGTCGCGTCCGAGAGAGTCAAGCAATTGGTTCTTTGGCAGAAGGCTCATGCGAGGGCCGTGAGGGTGGCGGAGGACGCCCGTGCCGACGCCTTGAGTGCAGTCGGGCCCAAGCGCCTCATCTACGCTTGGCGGTACGTGGACCGGGTGCACGCTTCCAGCCAGGAGGAGTACCTGTTGGCGCCGGATCACCACACCGGTGAGATCGCGATCGCCCGCCGGCAAGCCGCCAATCATCACCTCGCGAGTTGCGAGGCTGAGGAAGAGGCGTTGTGTCGGCGCGCTGGGAAACGGCCGCGCACCAGGGCACTCGTGGCGCGCCGCAAGCGCTCCTGCGAGCGCCGTGGCTTTTAGGAGGAGTATAATTTTTGTTTCGTAAGGCGATCTCATTAGTTTTGGGACGCAAATGATAAATCCCGAACGTTCAGGAATTTTTAGCGTCCTTAATTAAGTATGTAAAAGGGAAAGTTTGGAAACGTTGTGTATTATTACGCATTTTGCAAGTACGTGCATATAGCACAAACTTTACTATATACTATCGGACTACACGTCTCTCTCGATATATGCTTGCAGACTGTGCTACTCCCTCCGTCCAGGTCAATAAGTCATCTTTGGTTGTGCACGGTGACCAAGAAGGAGGGAAGACTTGTACACCTAGACGGAGGGAGTACTACTATTACTTATGTACGTGCAAATGCACGTTTGAACATTACGATGCGGTTTTTGTAAAAGTGGAAAAACAGCACTAGTCAAGCTTGTGAAACGATTCAATGCAAAACAAATGCAAAAATGCTCGTTTGATTGTTTACTTTTAGCTTCCTTCTCTGTGGTTATTTCTCTGTGCACCGTGACCAAGGAGGAGGAGAAAACGAGAAACGTTAATGTTTATTTGCTAATTAATAGTATTGCATGCAATGAACTAACCACTGCATGTCGTGTTTGATATCTCAAGTCATTAAAAGCATGCACACTCTTTATCTCTTATTGGTTGATATGTCAAGAAACAAGAAACGAGGT
Source organism: Triticum aestivum (assembly GCF_018294505.1). Classification (NCBI taxonomy): domain Eukaryota; kingdom Viridiplantae; phylum Streptophyta; class Magnoliopsida; order Poales; family Poaceae; genus Triticum; species Triticum aestivum. Next base: position 632,550,282 of record NC_057804.1, on the reverse strand, counting down.
AGAAGTTAATGCACCGCGCCTAAGTGTTTTCGGATTATTTGGTTTTCGTAAGATGACTTACACACCTAGATGCACCGCGCCTAAGTGTTTTGAGTAACATTTTATCAGTTAAATCTTTGGTCAAAATTTAGCACAAATTACAATGGTGAGGAATAAACCAGGACGGAGTAGTAGTTTAGAAGCCCAAATAAATGAGTGAGGCGCCTTATTGTTACTCTCCACTGTGACTAGTCTTGTGGGAAAAGCTGGGGAAGCCGCCAAAAGAACTGGCCCTAGGAGTAGTAGCTAGGGATCGAGCGTGGGAGATGAACCGGAGAAAGTAAATGCAGAGAGATGAAATGCAAAAAAGACGGAGGGATGTGATGGTTGCTTGTCCGTTTATTTTACCAGGCCATTTATTACTGGGAGTGGTTAGGACGGGTTAGGATCCTCTGCAGTACTGTACGGTGCTGTACAGTCACTGCTATGTGGGACCTGGCCCCACATGTCATCCACACTACAGCACCATACGGTACTGCAGAGGATCTCAACCCGGTTTTGTGATATGACGGATTTACTGCCACGCCACGAGCGGGGTGAGAGGTGAGACTCCCGTGCAGCGCCGGCCTCTACACTTGTACTACATCGGTCGTGGTTTATTAGTCCCCCATTGAATTTGACTGAAGATTTAACTGACAAAATGTTAGTGCATGTCAACAAAAACTATATCGTTGGATTCGTATTTGAACATAGTTTTGAATGATATAATTTTAGGTGACATGCATCAGTATTTATCGTACTATATATAATGTTAGTTCAATTTTTGGTCGTACTAATCTATGGTAGTAAGGTGCCCGTGCGTTGCACCGAAGAGTGAAATGCATTGATCGGGAGTTGTTTATTTTGACAAAGGATGTGGGGGTCATCTCATGTGTAACGGGTATCGATAGGTTTCTTCGGATATTATCTCATCTCTAGAGCTCACAAACATCCGGGTGAAATAGATAAAAATGTATCTTTTGCAAACAAAAGCGTTCAACTGTTCAACCTGCATCCAAAACTTGTGAAGAAATAACACTTATTGTGCTTTGCAAGAAATGATCTTTAAGAATTAGTTTTGAGTATCGATTGTTATACATGTTGGCTACAGATGACATGGCACTTTCTTATAGTCAACAGTTGGCTATACTATTAAGTAATATTAACCATGCCCTTATACACCTAGACGGAGGGATTAAATCAGGATGACTTGCAAGGGGGCAGAGGAGATGTAAGAAATGGTTCATCGTAAGTCTTTCACCGGTACTGTAGTAAAAATTCATACATGGAAGATTCTAGACTAAACCATAAACGGATACACTTTTATTCATGCGCGATACTCCAATAGAGCAAGATCCTGCATGGAAGTCTCCACATGCTTAGACAGCGGATTACATTGAGCGAAGACTAATGATCAACATTTAACTTGATAATTCGTATTTTTTTAGAAGAACAGGGAGGCTCCTCCCCGGTTCCATTATCAAATGAAACCCAAAGTGTCTTACATCAGCTCACTAAGAGGAGCAGTTCAAAGGAAGGACTGCGGCGAAAGCCACTCAAGTTTAACGACAAGCTTACAGAATCAAAAGCGGCAAAGACACGGGCCATAAGCGCCCACACACACACTACATGTTCTCTAAGTGCACTTGATAATGCGTATGTCCAGGTGAACCTCCTTGGAGTCCCCGTGCACCGAGTCGGCGGGTAAAGGATAGAACGGATGCCATGGGTTTTCCAAGTCCACATTGGCGGGATAGTCCCAGCTCCTCAGATTCCAAGTCTGTCCGATGAGGCCGGTTTCGCCGCCCACGTGACCCGGAGGGGTAGTAACATTGACCTTGCACCCGTACATCTGCCTCGTGTCAGTGTCAGCGTCAGCGGCGACGCCCCTGACGCACGCTACAAAGACGGGGCGGCGGCCTGCGCGGGCCTCGCCGGTGCTCACGATCAAGAGGAAGACGCTGCCGTCCTCCTCCGAGACTAGCAGGCGGCGGTGATCCTCCAGCGACTCCGGCATGGTGAACCGGTAGCACGTGTCGTACTTGATGTTCTCCGCCAAGGGCCAGCAGTGACCGCTGCACGCATCCGTGAGGTGATGCACCATGTCCGCCGGCGAGCCACAAAACGGCATCGGGCACTCATAGCAGTGGACGAAGGGCTCCTTGGAGGCATCGACCAGGCCGTCCATGAAACGGGAGTGGCTGTAGGGGACGTTGCGCCAGTCTCTATCTCTACAAGTACTTTTTTTATAACAAATCGAATAGTGCTGCGCCGTCCGCTGCACGCCCGGCTGAACACGCCTCCTCGCCTCCATCATCACCAACTGAGTCTTTTATAGGAGTAGGAGTAGAGAAAAAACCGAGTTGGTGATGATGGTGTGCCGTGCAATGCACGGGCATCTTGCTATTTTTTTGCATATAAGTCCAAACACCACGTAGACACGGTCTTTGAGCACGGTTCGTAGTCGTTCCACGATCGGGCATCGAAGTTTGTAACTATTTTAGATTAGAATATACTACTCCTCCGGTGCTAGTAGTAGAGCAGAGTCCTACTCTACTACTCTACTCTAGCAAGCTAGGGCATAGTACTGTAGTAGGTACTGTAGGGAGTACCAGTACTGTGATCACTCAAGCAAGTTGTCTGGCATCGATATGACCCTACGCTGCTGGTATGTGTCTCGTAAGTCAAGCGGCATGCTGTAGTCATCATCACCTGTCCACTTCCCGCAGCACATATTCGCTTCTCCATCTTTGTCCGCACATAATCTCGTCCAAGCTTCCATCCCCGCTAAGGCGCCTCCCCCCTCGTCCGAAACCCAAGCACTAACAATGGCAGAACCGAGCAGCGTCCGCCGAAAGAGTGGCTGGAATTCGCTCCCCACAGAGGTAATCAAGCTCATTGTTTCGCGTGTGGACAATCTCAGTACCATGCCGCTCGCCGCGTGCTCGTCGGGGCTGTACCGTTTACTCAAAGCCCTCAGGCCGGAGCTTTTTAAGCCAGCTCCTTGCTTGCTGATGCCGCCTGATCTTCAGAAACGGCGTGTCACGCAGCATAACGATCGTAGGGTGGCGAGCATCAACCCCCTTCACTGTGATCCGATCCCCGTCAGCCTCAGCTACATTAACGGTATGTACTGGGTCGGCATGAACACGTCTTGGATGGTGCTCGTCGACGGTCGCGGCAGCTGGATGCTCGTGGAGGTCTACACCCGGCGATTGATCCCCCTTCCTTCGATTAACACTGCACTGCTTTGGCACTGCGGCCCAGAATACTCGGAATCTTACAGTAGCCAACATGGTACCAAGTTTGATTTGCTCAAGGTTGTAATCTGCCAAGTGCCCACAAGATCTGGGAATTATAAAGATTTCAGGCTAATTGCGTTCTTCAACCGCGGTCTCGCCTATCTGACAGGTCACTGCGGTAAGTGGATAAATCTGCATGTCCATCGCAGGATCATACATCCTCCATGGTTCTCTGATGCCATTGAACACAAGGGCTTCATTTACGCTGTCGACTCCTTCTATGGCTGGACGTATTGCTGGCCTACTCCAGTCATCGCTACAAACGGCTGTTACAGCAGTATGTTACTTTCCTATGATATCATGATGGCTTGCTTATATTACTGTCAACATTTACTGAAAAATATTCATGCTCATAACATGCTGTTCTTAAGATTGACTAAATCAAGAGCCCTTTTTTATTTGACTCCAACTTGATATGATGTTGTAGGCCGCCTGGTGTCCCTACCCTTCCTAATCCCAGAACCTTTCAAAGAAAAGCGGCATGGCAGTTGCAGGTGGTTCCTGGCTCGATCAGACGACGGCGAAAGATTGATGATCGTTCGCACGTACCGGACATGTTGTTTTGCGGAATACAATCACAGTCACTGCAAGGTCTTTGAGCAGGATCCCAGCTTCTCTGGGCCTTCAGGAATTTTTGACTGGAGGCTGGTAAGTAGCCTTGGCACACGCTCTCTGTTTGTCAGACTGAATTATCCGATTAACCAGGAGATAACCGACGGCAAGGATCATGATGGCAGCGCGGTTTCGTTCATCAGGCAAAACTGTGTGTACACAGCGTACCATGCGTCTCTGCATGCACCATACCCTGATATGTGCCGCCACGCTCTGCAGCCCAAAGTAGGAGAGAGGGTCGCAAGTATCAGACTTCGACCTGCTGGCTGGAGTTTCCCCCGTCAGGCACCCATCTGGTTCAAGCCGTCAGCCAATCTCCACAGCTTAATAAATAGTAACGTCTAACTGAGCCAGTTAGTTAGATGCGTACACTTGGTGTAGTAGGATCTTTATTTAGTTTGATGCATACACTTGTTCTTTTTTGGTAGCCCTTTTGTAATGATGGCTGATGTTTGGTTTGGAAGAGAGAGTTGCGTCTTCACTCTTCTGGCCTGCTTACTGCTTCTGTTGCACCCCCAGCCCTGGTTGCTGCTGCTGTTGTTTTCAATGTACAATCAGTAGTATATTTCGTCTGTTGGTTGAATATAAATGTGTTGTTAGAACGACAAACACAATGTTTTGGAAGTCGTTGCACGGTTCGATCCTTTAGTGCCCCGTACCGTACGTAGCTCATACTATTTTTCGTACGGAACACATTTTCCACTTGTTGATAACATGCAGCCCACTGATGAAGGCCCAATAGAGAAGCCCATAATTAACTGGAAGGGACGCTCTCACATGAATCCGGCCCAGGTACATGCTCATGGTCCCCTAAACATAAATAAGTAAATAAATAAATAAAGCTAAATGCTCATGCACCAGTTCTTTGGGAAAATAGGTAGCCCAGTATTTCTTTTTGAAGAATACCCAAGCTAGGCCTATTTGTTTTCTCCGAATTACTGGGCTGCAAATCTTTCAAGACGAGCAAATGGGATATTAGTTTTTTTTTGAATTTTGTTCTTCACTGATATCTTATACGTATTTCATTGGATTTAACATGACATAGTACTAACTTATTTTTAAATTTGTTTTAGTATGGCTATTAATTTTTGGATTAAGAATATTTCGTTCCCCAGCAAAAATTTCCCACATATTTAGTTAATTTTTTGACCCTGGTACTGACCAGAAAATGGCCGGCAATTCTAAAAATGGAAAACGGGCTGCAATAAATTCCATATGAATTATAAAATGAGTAAAAATTATAAAAATAATAGCAAATGGGCTGTACACGCCACAGATTTCGAGGCTGACTTGTTTACGCAAGGCTTTGTTAGTGAACACACGATTCTAGCCGCCGTGCTTCTTCAATCTCTGATCTTCCTGCTCCAGCCGCCTAAACTAGCGTCGGCGGGACTGCCTGCTCCCTCCTCTTGTGGCCCGCTGTGATGCCGCGCAGGCTTCCCCGGCCCACCGTACTCCCTCCGTTGGCCTGGCCGCACGCAATCAACTGCCTCCTTATTACACGAAAAAATGATTCCTCCCACTGACATCTGGGGCGCACCGGTTGGGAGGCTGACCTATGGGCCTACTACGTTGACGTGTACGCAGGGCTTGTCAACTTAGTCAACAAACGATTCTAGCAGCAGTAACCGTTGGATTTGAATCGAACGGTCATGCTGCTTCTTCAATCGCTGCTCTTCTTGCACCAGCCGCCCAAACCAACACCGGGGAGACCGCCTGCTCCTGCCTCCAGTGGCCGGTTGTGCTGCCGTTGAGGCCTCATCGCCCCCTACTACTCCTACCGCTAGCCAGGCCCTACGGCGACGGCAGCCTCACACCGCAGCCGAACCAGTGAACCCTGGTACTCCTCTCCGTGTGGGCATCCACAGCCGCGTCTTCCCTGGCTCCGCGTCCTCCTCTTCCTAGGCCTCGCCGTCGTCCACCGCCTTGGTGCTCTCGGTGCGGCGTGGTCAATGTGGTCAACGACATTCCATCGGGAGAGTACTATACGTGTAGAGGCTGACAGCTGGGTCCACGGCCACAGCCCAGTTTTTTTGTGATTTGCCAAGTAAGTCGCTTTGTCAGGCCTGTTGGGCTGCAAATCTTTCAAGACAAGGAGAGCTTTCATTCGGCTGGCCGAGAAAATGGCCCATCAGTAATGAGAAATGGGTTGTATATTTTTAAAACACATCAAACCGGCAGTTAGTTTCAAATATCTTTTTTTTTCATTTCGAGATTTTAAATTACATTAATTTTTATGCGTGGAGAATTTGTTGGATTTTATATTGATATACATTTATTTTTAAAATCAGTTTGAATGTGAGTCGAAATTTTGGGATTAAAAACAGTTCGGACCGCACCGAAATATGCAAAATTTCGTATAAGTTTTTAACCGTGGCCACAATATGTGCTGTAATGCTAACAAAAAGAATATGGGCTCCAAAAAAAACCTTAAGAATTAGCAAATGGGCTGTAAATTATTAAAAATAATGGCAGATGGGCTGTATGTTGTTTTTCACATATTTGAGGCTTTCCTAAAAAAAGGTTAACGCACAAGCAGTGACTGTTGGATGGCCATCCAACGGCCGTCGTGCTTCTTCAATCTCTGCTCCTCCTGCTCCAACCGCTCAAACAAGCGCCAGCGGGACTGCCTGCTCCCTCCTCCCCGCGGCCGGCTCTGACAGCTCGGACCCATCAGTTATATCTTCGTATGCAAGGAAGTGCCTCCTTATTATGCACAAAAAAATGAATACCCCCCCTGTTAGCTGGGACCCAGTATAGTGGCATGCTGACTTGTGGGCCTACTAAGTTGACGGGGACGGAGGGCTTTGTCAACTTAGTCAATATGCACGATTCTAGCTCCAATGACCGTACGATGTCCATCCAACGACCGTAGTGCTTCTTCAACCTCTGGTCTTCTTGCTCCAGCCGCCCAAACAAGCGCCGATCGTGCCTCGTGCTCCTACCTCCCGTGGCCGGCTGCGATGCGGCGGAGGCATCACCGCCTCCTACTACTCCCACCGCTGGCCAGGCCATCCCTCTACTCACCCACACCCCCTGTTATTCTGCGGCGACGGCAGTCTCACACCGCAGCGAACCAGTGAACCCTCGTACTCCTCTACGCGTGGGCATCCACTGCCGCGTCTTCCCCGGCTCCGCGTCGTCCCCTTCCTAGGCCTCGCCGTCGTCCACTGCCCTGGTGCTCTTGGCGCGGCGTGGTCAACATGGCAAGAACGGCTTCCATCGGACGTGGACTGTACGTGGAGAGGCTGATAGCTGGGTCCACGGCCGCAGCAAGGAAGTGCCTCCTTATTACGCGCAAAATAATTATTCCTCCACCTGACAGCGGGGACCCACCGGACGGGCCACCATATTTAGCGATAAAAACGTTTCCCCCCTGACTGCTGGGACCCACCAGCTACACCTTCGCACGCAAGGAAGTGTGTCCGGGCAAAAAAAAAACGATTCGCCCCCCTGACTGCTGGGACCCAGCAGCTACATCTTCGCACGCAAGGAAGTGCGTCCGGGCAAAAAAAATGATTCGCCCCCCTGACTGCTGGGACCCACCAGCTACATCTTCGCACACAAAGGAAGTGCGTTCGGGCAAAAAAAACGATTCGCTCCTCTGACTGCTGGGACCCACCAGCTACATTTTCGCACGCAAGGAACTGCCTGACAGTCGGGACCCACCTGGTCGAAGCGTACGTAGCATTGTCATTCTGGTCGCTAACTTGTACGTACATATATACTAGTCGATGTAGAGGCGCGCATGTGTCGTAGTAGAGGCGCGTACATGTCGTAGTAGAGGCGCGCACGTAGCATGTACACGTACGTACAACGGCCAGGGTGCAAGAAAGAAAATACGGCCACGTATGTGTACATACGGGCGGGGTCTCGAACGCCTAGTCGCGCATACGTACGGCGAGGGCTCGTGTTCATGGGGAGGCAACGGAATGCGTCGTGTTCATGGGGAGGCAACGGAATGCGTCGTGTTCATGGGGAGGCAACGGAATGCGTTATGTTCATCGGGAGGCAGCGGAACGCATGAGAGGCAACCGGCTTGGACGGAACATGCGATGGAAACGAGGCCTGGCGTACCGCAGAACGGAGGAAACAGACCTCCTACGTTCGAAACGGGGGTCCTGTTGATCGGGAGGGGTGTGGCGTACCGCAAAACGGACGAAACGGACCTCCTATGGTCGAAACGGGGGTCCTGTTGATCAGGAGGGGTGTGGCGTACCGCAAAACGGACGAAACGGACTTGTGTTGGGAGCGCTACAGTCGAAATGGGGGTCCTGTTCATCGGGAGGGGTGTGGCGTACCGCAAAACGGACGAAACGGACCTGTGTTGGAGCGCTACAGTCGAAACGGGGGGGGGGGGGGGGGAGGGGTATGGCGTACCGCAAAACGGGACTCCACAGGATACTGTTCATCTCCACTGTCGACCTCCTCCAGCCTCCACGGGCTACCGTCGACCTCCTCCAGCCTCCACGGGCTCCTGTTCTCCATCCTCCACCGCGCGCTACTCCACTGGCTACTGTTCAACCACTCCTCCACGGGCACCCCTCGACCGTCTACTATTCATCCAGCCCTCCACACCACGGGGTCCTGTTCAACCACCCCTCCACGGCCACCCCTCCACCATCTACTGTTCATCCAGCCCTCCACACCACGGGTTCCTGTTCATCCAGAGGCAACGCCACCGCTCACTGTTCATCCACCCCCCCGCCGCAACGCTCATTGTTCATCCCAGAGGCAGCATCGATCAGTTTCAGTTAGCAGCAGTAGCGAAGGAATCGCTCCATCGGGTTCAGTTAACAGCCATCGATCGACCGCTCGGGTTTAGTAACGCGTAGTCTGCAATGCAATCGCTCGGGTTCAGTTAGAGCCCAACGCCTCGCTCGGCTTCAGTTAGAGCCAACGCCTCGCACAGACGCGCGTACGTATGAGAGAAACGCGCATCGCTCCGCCCCCGACCTCCCACCGTAACCGGCAACTCCCCGAAATTTTCCTCCCCCTCGCTTCTACCACGGTTTTTTCCGTCATGGATGGCCCAAAGAATGTCATGCAGCTGCGTCTCCGGCCCGCCCAGGACGAAAAGCCCATTTTCTGTCATGATTTTTTGTCATAGAAGTAGGAGCCCACCACATCTATGATCATACCGGGTTTTGTCACAATTATTGTCATAGAAGTGTCATATGTATGACAGAAAAAAATTCGTTCGGCCCAAAATGTCATGAATGCGTCTTTTTTTGTAGTGATAGCTTTTGAAACATACTATAATATCATACCTGTGACTTTGATCTTGAACTGCCGGTTTACATGATCCGAACAGTAAGGGTGGTGACCCAATCCTTAGAAGCCGCTTACTTCAAAGTATATGATGTTTGTCATATGTTGGCGACTTATCGTTCAAAACCAAGCCGTTTTAAAGCTAAATCGCACTTATATTTAAATCTGAACAAAAAAAGTCTCAAGACAAAACCAAAGATTGTTTTCGAAACACTTAAGTCAAAATAGAGATAAAACAAAGCAAAGGTTTCTGATTCGAATATGATCAGTAAAGCGTTCCAAATGGGTTAAGATAGGATTCAAATACGATCATGTAGCCCCCAGTGGCTTTGGCGTTGCATCGATCAAGAGGGTATCGACAGCTATGTTCTCTTTGGTTCGAATACGACCCATGTGTGAACAGGAAGCCCCCAAATGACCTTGAGAGTTTTTTAACGACTCTGATTCAAATACGACCAAAGTTGGACCCAAAGAGGTTAAGCTATGATTCGAATACGATCAAGAAGCCCTCTAGTGAGCTTGGCAGTGTGCCGATCAAAAGAGTACCGACAACTATGTTTTCTTTGGTTCGAATACGACATATGTTTGAACAGGAAGCCCCCTAGTGATCATAAGGTTTAATGACTAGATTCGAATACGATCATGAGCCGGACCAAGAGAGTTAAGCTGGATTCAAATATGATCAACCCCCAGTTGGTCGTTTTTGAAAATAATGATGAAGACATATGATTTTTGAGGATGAAAGGATAGAGGTCCTGCTTTATTGTTTATCATAATATATACATCATCAAAATATGTACATCATGAGAGCCAGTGGCTCAAGTGTAGTAAGGCCGAAGATGAGCTATATTCCATGGCCGGCGGGTCTCCTCTTCCGACTTACATGAGTCTTTATGCTCTCGAACATCGATAAGGTAGTATGACCCTTTTACCTATTTTGATGACAAGTATTTCCGGATGGAGGGAGTACCAGGAGAGCCGCAGAAGTGCATCAAATTATGGGGTTGAGGCCCGATGGCGATCATCATAGGGCACATAGATGAATTTAGCGGCGGCAGCGACGACATTAAACGAAGAGCGCTGGAGTGCATGCAATTCGATGGCGGCCTTGTTCGTGAGCCATGCAAGGGGTTGAAGCCGATGGCGACTGGCCGAGGACATCAAGACGAATTCGGTGGTGGCGGCGTTTGTGAGCACATGCAAGGATTCTAGGGCATCGGTAACCTTGTTTTTCTTGGTTTTTTTCTTTTGACCGTGGCGTATGTAATCTGTTCCTAGATGTGTTCTTTTGCTAGCGAAGGGGTATGAGAAAACTTAATCTGTGGCATTGGTGGGTAATTTTCTTTAAACTCTAATATTAATAGATTCTATCGGAGATCAATAACTTGTATTATTCTGGTCTATTTAATTGATTGTCAGATGTTTCTAATTTTTTTCTGGCCGTTTTTCTGAACATAGTTTAGAACTGGAAATAAAAAAGGGGTGATCATTATTTGATTTGAATAAAAAATACATTTGTAAGTGAACCTGTTTGTGGTACTGTAGTCTAATATGTGACTCGAACCTGCCATGTACAATATGACCCTGGGTTCTGAGATCGCCGAAGGAAGGTGCGAAATGTATAACAAAAGTTGATGGAAAAGTTTATAGAGAAACTGTTGTCAAGAAAATTTGTTGTAAACTACTCCCTCCGTTCCAAAATAAATGTCTCAACTTTGTATTGTACTAAGTTTGAGACACTTATTTTGAGATGGAGGGAGCATTACCTACCTATTAGCCTCATAATCCTGCTGCTACAACAATGTGTTGTTCTTTTACAATTTTATGACGGAGCAGTAGAAAAAAGAATACCTCATGTTGTGACTTGTGACTGCACCAAGCACTGAGCTGTGTGCATGAGAAAATTCTATGACCGATCTTGTATCTATGTGTGGACCATAATTGCATCGTTTAGCCAATTCCTGTTGAGCAAGTATTTCTGTATTGGTGTACACGTTCACAAGCGCGGCCGGCGAGCTATGCAACAGGCATGTACAAAGCAATTTCCTTTAGTCAAACCACTCTTACTCCAGCCGATTATTGCCTCGCTTCAACCCCTCTCAGCGCCCAGAGTCTCCAGGAGCTCACGACTTGTGGCGCGCCAAGCTTGTCCATGTATGCTCGCCCATACATACATGCATGAGCGCTAGTCAAGTCTTTCCTGGATCTCAAACGTGGCTCCTTGGAACGTGGATGCATGCACAAATCAATGGATGTTCCTGGTGTGCATGCATGATGCTGACACCCGGACGTATTGGGCTGACCCCCGGAGGCCGCCCGAGCGCCCCTACGAGAACTTGGCGGCGGCTAGAACATGTTGGAGGGAAGCACCATAACCTAACTTTTTTTTTCTAGCGAAGATAAATTGAATGGGTACGATTAAAAATAAGTAAGGGCATTGGTGGATAATTTCCTTGAACTATTATATAAATAGACTATTTAGGAGATCCATTGGTTGTAATCAGCTAGTCAGTTTAATTGATGGCTGGATATTTCTAATTATTGTGTGATTTTCTAGACTAATTCTCTTTTTTCTGGTTACCTCTTATATTACTTTATATATATAAAGATATTTCTGATTATTGTGTGATTTTCTAGACTAACTCTCTTTTTTTTGTTACCTCTTATTTTAATTTTTATATATAAATAGATGCTCTGGTTGGAAGAAGGCAGTGCATCAACAAATGACTGAGAAGGATACGGTCGCATACAGAATTCACCTGGTTGAAAAGGAGCTTACCGGAGAGCTTTTCGCTAAACTCCTCGCACACCTCCTCCATATGGGTCTCCAAGGCATCCTTCTTTTCAGTCAGTTGGGCGACTTTCTCCTCCAGCTTGATCTTCTCCTGAGTAAAGGCCTCGACAGTGTAAGTGCATCTAGTGCCACCCCTAGTTGGTTTTGGAGTATTGGCGACAAACTTGGTTGAGGGACTAATGTGTTTGTGAGAATTGCAGGATAACACAGATAGTAGTCCCATATTGATTCGGTTTATATACCAGAGATGACCCCTAAAAATGTATGAAGACATTAAAGACAATGGTGGTCTGTGAAGATATTCATATTGAAGACTATGGCAAGAGAAGACATCACGTGAAGACTATGGAGTGCGAAGACATAGCTGTTTCGTAGTTTGCTTTTCTTCTTTGTTGAGTCATAGGAACCACCATACTGTTAAGTGGGGTCCAAGTGAATAAAATCAGAGTGGCTGGTGTGATGCTCAACCAAAACCTATGTCTTCGAGCGAAGACAATGAGAGAAAATCTTATCCAGAGCTGGATGAGTCAGCTTGGCTTGTAGCCCAAGCTAAGCTGCCGCGTGTGTTTGAAATCTGACCATTGGACACATGTTAATTCCTTAGTGACCCAGGGTCATTTTGGACAAATCAGGCCGGGTTGCCTCCTGGCTATAAATAGCCCACCCCCTGCACCATAAATTGGTGGCTGCTCAGAGTTAGTGCACGGCTTTTGTTGTTTGAGAGCAACCCAACTCTGAAGCATTTGAGAGAGAAATCCTTGCAAGGACAAAGCCCAAAACACCCAGAGCCAAAGAGTGTTAGGCATCACTGACATCTTTCTGTCCGCGTGATCTGAAGACTTATTACACTTGAGGACTGTGAATCCTCTAGCCGGTTAGGCGTCGCGTTCTGAGCATCCAAGAGTCATTGTGGATTGCCGGTGTCGTGGAATTGTCACGTCAGATGTCCTCGTGAAAGGACTTAGTCGTGGAGCCATTGCAACTAGGAAGTTTAAAGGGGTTAATCGGGACAAGGGACACGAGGTTTATACTGGTTCGGCCCCTTGTAGTGAAGGTAAAAGCCTACGATCCAGTTTTGAGTGGGATTCCTTATGTCTTGATAACCAGGGAGCAAATCGCTTGACCTAGCTCTCGATTTGATGTTACTTGCCCGGAACTGCCGTTGTTCGTCCCTTTATATACAGAGGTTGACGCCCAACGGCTCACAGAGTCCCGCCCGGCTCATAAACAGCGTCCGGCTCGGTCTCCCTCTGTTCTTGCCTTACAATACAAGTTACATACATATGGCGGTTTCTCTCCACGTGCCTTGAATCGCCTTTGGGCTTAGGCCCTTAACTGAACCACCATCTTCAAGTGTCGTACTGGGCTTTGTGTCTTGACTCACCATAGGTGTAACCCGACCCCTCCTGGGCGGGTCACACCTAATAGTTATCTCCCCAACATTAGGCCCTAGATTGATTTGAACTGGTACATGTCAATCTTCAATACTTAGAAAAATCTTCTGCTCTTGTCTTGTTCAGAAATTTTGTAACCTGCCGTGACATCATCTTCTGGATTTAAGATAACCCGCCATGACGTCATTTGTCATTTATTTACGCTCTGTCCAATATATCTCAATGGATCCTTATCTTAATGGACACTCCGAAAATCAAGGCGTCTCAACAATTGGATAATCATTATTTCGGTCTCCTCTTTTTCGCGCCTGCTTACCAGTCCTTTCCTATAAATAGGCACGACCAGGTCTTCTCATTCTCCCCTTTCCTTCGTCTTCTTTCTCCCGCAACCCTACTGCCACTGGAGCTCCGCCGCCGCCGTAGCACCTCGTCTTCCTCGACCTCGACCGCTGCATCGACTTGAGTTGAACCAGAGAACAGCGGCGCCGCTCCGCAGTAGATCTGCAACTGTAAGTCTTCGTCTTTCCCCACCTTTAGATCCGCATTAGGGTTCACAAGCTCCTGTGTGTTCTTCGCTGTTCATCTCGGTTTCTTCGTAGTTTCACTACCGCAGCCTCCTTTGATCCAAAAAGAGTATAGAACTTATGCGGTAGCTATTTCGCACTCATTTTTGATACTAGCAGATCTCTTTATCTTGCAAGAGGCCCCATTAAGCCTGATGAACTCATCTATACTAGCTTTTTAGGTCTAGAATATTTTCTTTTTCTGAACATCATTTGATTCAAAATAATTGTCGCGGCCTGTGAAACTTGTTTGTGCAATACTTAGTTGAAAAACCTGCACTTGTTAGATCCACATAGCCATGGCGGTTCAAACCACCAGACCAAATTGCAATGCTCAATAGATAATGTCAAATACTCATGGCGGCTCAAATAACCTGTCTGCCCACGGTGGTTTAAATAACCTGACGTAGTTAGTAATATACCATTAGGCCCCTTTGTAAGCCGCCATCTTGAATATGTACTGTAATGTTTCCTTCCCCGGCTTAATTTTGAACTAGCCATTTTTACTTTGGTTTAGGCTGCATCCTTCACCATGCCACCTAAGACAACCACTTCATGCAACTGGGTTAAGTTTGTTGTCACTGAGAGTACCTTTGACGATTTTGTGAAAGTCGACTATCTGCCCAAAAGAGATGTTATGTCATACCGTGCTCCTGATCCAACAGAGGAAAAGCCTCAACCCAAGGAAGGTGAGGTTATTGTCTTCACAGATCACATGAACCGGGGCTTCTCGCCGCCCGGCTCAAAGTTCTTTAGAGATATTTTGCACTTCTGCGACCTCCGTCCTCAAGATATTGGACCCAACTCCGTGTCCAATATATGCAAGTTTCAAGTTTTTTTTGAAGTGTATCTTGGAGAAGAAGCCAACCTACTCCTTTTTCGAGAGCTGTTTTATCTAAACCGACAGAGTGAGTACTCCAACGGACCAAGTTTGGAACTGGGCGGGGTCTCAATCCAACGACGGAGAGACGTAATCTTTCCTTATGCACAACCGCCAAGTCACCGCAAAGACTGGAACCAGACTTGGTTCTACTGTCAAGACACCTCTCCGGCCGATGAGAACCCACTGCCCAGCTTCCGTGCTCTATGCCTTGACTCCAATCATCAGCTTCCTGACAAGATAACAGCTGCTGAACGCCTGACGCTTTCCCCCACTCTTGCAAAAATCAAAGCCCTGCTGGGGAATGGCCTAAACGGCATTGATCTGGTCCGGTGTTGGATCGCATGGCGGAACATCCCGTTGAGCTGCTGCTCCGGGTTGATGTGTGATTACATTGGTGATGTCAAGGATCCTCTGCGATACATCCCTGTCGACTTACCTGACGATGTTATTGATGATATGACAAAGTCACTTCTGAATGAAAGCTTAGCCAATTGTTGCAAAGTGGGCCTGAGCCCTTTCTGCAAGGCTAACCCGGCTCCAGCAGTAGGCCGCCATAACCAATTACTGTATTTTACCTTTTAATTCATCATAACTCAAACTTTAACTGATCTTCACAGGCTGATGACAAATTTTGGAAGAAAAAATATGATCATGAGGCTGCAAAAAGGGCCAGGAAGGCCAAGAAAGCCGCTAGGAAAGCCGTCGCCCAGAAAAGAGGGAAGAAACCCAATGCTTCCGAATTGCTTCAGCTAGAAGACTCTTCTGAGTCGAAGATAACCCTTGAATCTCTTGGCTCATTTTTTAACACCTTATTGACACTGATTACCATCAGGGAGACACGGGGACAAGCCCAGGAGTGATTGAAGAGGTAACTATCATTTCCTCCTCTGACTCAGAGCCTTTGACAAGACCAAAAATCCGAAGAGTAACCCGGAATGTAAGATTTTCATATCCCTTAGCTTACCAGGATCCTCACTTTATTTTGAAGCGACAGATTCATGAAAACCGGAGGCAGACCCGGACTAGAAAAGAAGCAGAGCTCTCCTCCGGTTTGCCAAATACATGAAGGAAGCGTCAGAACGAGGTTATCCCCGTCTTAGATCCCTTTTATCCTTTGGCGGGTCTCACTCGTCTACCACTCAACTCTTTTGATTCGAATTATCAGGATACTTCACCTTCATCTGGTGACTCAATCCAATCCAACCTGCCGGCTTTTAAAACCGCTCCAGGGTAATGATGACTTACTTATCCTGTACTCAAATTCAATTCTTTTATTTTTGTACTAACCTTTTTAATCGTTTGCAGTGGAAAAGCAAAACCCAGCGGAAGGGTAAAAAAGAACAAACCGGCCGAGAACCCAACTGACCACGAGCCGGAACTCCAGACGGCCACGCCTGATGCTCCTATTCCTGAGCCGCCACTTGAACCGGCTCATGATACATCAGTATCGACTGCTGATCCACCTATGGAGCAAACCACCAATGTTCTTGAAGATCCTGAAGTCCCTAGCCTGGCCAAGGCAGACGACTCTCGAGATGCTGACGTGGAGATTACCAGAACCGGTTATACTGAGCCGGGGAGACCCACTATGCTCGCCAAGTTCTCTGCTAAGGAGGAACACCTGAGACGCCACAAGGTCAGATTTGACATTGTTGATTATACTCATATGAGTATTTTAGAGGTATTTTCTGGCTATCTGAGCCAAGCACACAGCAGCCGGGACGTTGAAATTGATATGGTGAAGCAGATGCACCAGAAGTTTGAGGTACAATCTCTTCTCTTCAGCGGATTACTCTTACCATGCTAGCCCCCAAGTCTATTGCTTATGATGAATATGTTGTAGACTTAGAAACAAACTTATGAACATTAGTGATAGATATAGTCAAAACATGTAAGAAATCTGGCTTATTCCGTAGCCCCCAAGGGTCGGTTTAAACAACATGTTTAAGCCGGTCCTTACATAAAATAAAATAGTTGCAAAATGTTTAACAACAATATGCATTAGCCCCCAAGTGCTAAGTACTCTTGCTTGCAAAGTACTTGGGACTTACTCTCATGAACCGCCACTTAGATAAAGCTTTCAATACACATTAGCCCCCAAGTCTCAAGTGTTTTGCTTGCAAAAGGCTTGACACTTGAAATTGTATGATACCAAGCATGATTTTGACCCGCTATTTGTACAGGCCACCACCAATCAACTTCAATCAGAAATACCTGACTTGAAGAACCGCCTGGACTCACAAGAAACAGAAACCCAAAGGGCCAACTCCAAGTTTGAATTCAGTGTATCTGAACAAGAGAAGCTAAAAAAAGACTTTGAAACGGAGAGAAAGGCCTGGGCTGATGAAAAGATTGCTTTGACCAATCGAGCTGAGAAGGCAGAGGCGACTCTTGAAGAGGTGACCGTCGAATTATCAGGCTTAAAACGCCATGTATCTCAGATGGTCTCAGGAATCTTTTGTAAGTTGCCCTGCAAGTGTTAAATACTTGAAACTTTCCAATGATCATATAAATTGTTACTTGACGCACCTGATGTTGCTATGCAGGCCCCATGAGTTCAAATCTCAACCAGGACATGTTGATAAAGCTGAAGGAGGTTTACACGCTGGTGGAACCACTCTACACCGGGTCTCAGCGTGCCTTAGACATGGTGGCTCTGTTAAATGAAGTCCCCACAGTTTTGGTGGATGTACTAAGGCTAGTCATAGTGGGAGTAACATAGGCAGTAACATAGATGCCACATAAGCAAAAATGTTGATGTGGCAAGTAGTTAATGAGGAGAGAGGCAAATAGAGTAACCTAATATGTTACCAATAGAGTAGTAACGTATGCATGTTACTACTCTAATGAACATGTGTATGTTACTACACATATGACACTTCCCACTATAAGGGTAGTATTATAGAGTAGTAACGTATGCATGTTACTACTCTAAGTTACTCCCCCTATGACCAGCCTAAGGAAGCTCTCTGTGCTGCCCCAACGGTTCACTGAACTAAGGCGATCATCTGCAAGAGCCAGAGCCGTGGACGCATTAAGCCGGGCCAAATCTTGGCTACTGGTGTTAGACCCGGCCGACATCGCCATTGGTTATCCAAGCCTTAAGGAAGATGGAACCCCCTTTGAACAGGATGACTTCGCCAGTTGTGTGAAGGAGGTACGCCCCGTGGCCACCCTTATAGCTGATGAAGCAGATCTCACCAAGTACCAGCCGGGTTATGACACAGAGAACCGGAGAATTCCAACGCCACATTATAAAGTGACCAGCCTTATTCCCCCAATCCGTAAGCATAACTTCGCCCCTAAAGTTGACCCGGCTGGACTAATTGATGATGAAGCTAAATTTGAAGCTTTGAATGGCATTGACTGGTCATCATCAACCTTCTAGGAAAGGAAACAGGGCGAAGAAGCGGAGAGGGCTGACCCGGATGCTTCAGGCCAACAAGAGAGTTGATCCGCCAGCGGCTTATATTTGTAACCCGCTGAAAAACAATTTAATCCTTTGGACCCGGGGAGTCATGTAATAGGATAGAAAAGACTTCGCTTTGTCATGCCATCGTGCATGTTTTGATGCCTTAACACTGTTTAAGCCGCCATCTTATATTTGCTCCTTTTTATCATCTGTTTTCCTTGTGCATAATAAGCCGTTTAAACTATTCTACACAGAGGAATAGATCACAAAGATTCTTGGCGGCTTACTGTGACTTGAACTTGAACTACCGGTTTATATGACCCGCATAGTAAGGGTGATAAACCAATCCTTAGAAGCCACTTACTTCCAAGTATATGACATTTGTCATATGTTGGCGACTTATCGTTCAAAACCTAGCCGGTTTAAAGCTAAACCGCCCTTATATTTAAAGCTGAACAAGAAAAGTCTCTAGACAAACCAAAGATTGTTTTCAAAACACTTAAATCCAAATAGAGATGAAACAAAGAAAAGGTTTCTGATTCGAATATGATCAGTAAACCATTCCAAAGGGGTTAAGCTAGGATTCGAATACGATCATGTAGCCCCCAGTGGCTTTGGTGTTGCGCCGATCAAGAGGGTACCGATAGCTATGTTCTCTTTGGTTCGAATATGACCCATGTGTGAATAGGAAGCCCCCAAATGACCTTGAGAGTTTTTTAACAACTCTGATTTGAATACGATCAAAGCCGGACCCAAAGAGGTTAAGCTATGATTCAAATACGATCAAGAAGCCCTCTAGTGAGCTTGGCAGTGTGCCGATCAAAAGGGTAACGACAACTATGTTCTCTTTGGTTCGAATATGACCTATGTTTGAATAGGAAGCCCCCTAGTGATCGTAAGGTTTAATGGATAGATTCGAATATGATCATGAGCCGGACCAAGAAAGTTAAGCAGGATTCAAATATGATCAGCCCCCAGTTGGTCATTTTTTGAAAATAATGATGAAGACATATGATCTTTGAGGATGAAAAGGACAGAGGTCCTGCTTTATTGCTTATCATAATATCTACATCGTCAAAATATGTACATCATGAGAGCCGGTGGCTCAAGTGTAGTAAGGCCGAAGATGAGCTATATTCCACAACCGGCGGGTCTCCTCCTCCGACTTACGTGAGTCTTTATGCTCTCGAACATCGATAAGGTAGTATGACCCGTTGTTCAAGTTCTTGCTGACCACAAAGGGCCCTTCCCAAGGTGGGGATAATTTGTGAGCATCCATCTGATCCCGGATGAGCCGGAGCACCAGGTCACCTTCTTGAAAGGTTCTTGTTGGGGATATAACTACTGAGTGTAAACCGCGCAGGAGGGGCTGGTTCACGGTCAACTATATTGAAGCCCACGAAGACCCAGAAGATGGCGCTTTACTACGAAGCTTAGAGGCCAGGAGCCCAAAGGCGGATTAGGGCCCATAATGGTAAACCGCCATAGTCATGTAGCTTGTATTGTAAGATAAGGAAAGGAGAGACCGAGCCGAACAGTTGTATGAGTCGGCCTCGGGACTCTGTAAACCGGCCAGGCATCAACCCGTGTATATAAGGGGACGACCCGGCGGCGGTTCAGGACAAGAGACAACAACTCGATAGCCAGACATAGCTTGTTTAGCTCAGTGGTCAGCGAGATCCCAATAATCCCATCACAACTAGACGTAGGCTTTACCTTCCTCGAAGGGGCCGAACTAGTATAAAATCCCTCATGTCCTTCATCCGGTTTAACCCCTTTAAGCTAACCCGTCGCGATGGCTCCACGACTAAGTCCTTACATGAGGACATCTGACGTGATATTTCCACGACAGTTCTGGTCTTAACCCGGCGGCGATGATAACGGTGCATGTCCTCTTGGTAAACTGCCAAACGGGCTGCTGCCAAGTCACGATTTTCATCTAGCAGGTCAAGTGCATCCTGACGGGCTTGTTCATTATCAACTTTAACTTAAGCCGCCACGCGGGGCGAGTCATGATGGATGTCACTTGGTAGAACCGCCTCTGCTCCATAAACCATGAAGAAAGGTGTGTAACCCGTAGATCTGTTGGGGGTGGTATTGATGCTCCATATCACAGAAGGTAACTCCTCCACCCAACAACCCGACGTCCGTTGCAAAGGAACCATAAGCCGAGGTTTGATGCCTTTCAAGATTTCCTGATTGGCTCTTTCAGCTTGACCATTGGATTGAGGGTGAGCCACCGACGAAACATCAAGTCGGATATGCTCACGTTGAAAGAACTCCTCCATGGCACCCTTGGACAGATTAGTACCATTGTCAGTTATAATGTTGTGCGGAAAGCCAAAGCGAAAGATCACCTTTTTCATGAATTGAACCACCGTGGCTGCATCACACTTGCTAACTGGCTCTGCCTCAACCCACTTTGTGAACTTGTCCACCGCGACCAAAAGATGGGTCTTTTTATCTTTGGACCTTTTGAAAGGCCCAACCATGTCAAGTCCCCAGACTGCAAATGGCCAAGTAATTGGAATCATCCTCAACTCTTGAGCCGGTACGTGAGCTCGTTGTGAGAACTTTTGACAACCGTCACATTTACTGACCAGATCCTCTGCATCTGCGTGAGCCGCCAGCCAAGAAAACCCATGATGAAAGGCCTTAGCCACCAGGGACTTTGAGCCGGCATGATGACCACAATCTCCTTCATGAATCTCACGAAGAATTTATTGACCTTCCTCAGGAGAAACACAGCGTTGAAATGCCCCAGTGACACTTCGATGATGCAACTCACCATTGGCAATTGTCATTGACTTAGACCGCCGGGTTATTTTCCTGGCCAGTATTTCATCCTCAGGCAACTCACCCCGAGTCATGTAAGCCAAATATGGCACTGTCCAATTTGGGATGACGTGAAGAGCTGCCACCAACTGAGCTTCCGGGTTAGGAACAACCAAGTCTTCCTCTGTAGGCAACATAACAGAAGGGTTATGCAGAGTATCAAAAAAGGTATTAGGCGGCACCGGCTTACGTTGAGACCCTAGCCGGCTTAGGGCATCAGCCGCCTCATTCTTCCTGCAATCAATGTGTTCCACTTGGTAACCCTTAAAGTGTCCATCATCAGCATCAACTTCATGATGATAAGCCGCCATGAGGGGGTCTTTAGAATCCCACTTGCCTCAGACTTGTTGAAATACCAATTCTGAGTCGCCAAAGCACCTTACCCGGCTTAAACTCATCTCTTTAGCCATCCGAAGACCATGGAGCAAGGCCTCGTACTCAGCTGCATTGTTAGTTCAGGGAAACATCAACCTTAGCACATAACAGAACTTGTCACCTCGAGGGGAAGCTAAAACAACTCCAGACCCCGAGCCCTCCAATTGCCTGGACCCATCAAAGTGAATAGTCCAATATGTTAGTTTAGGCATCTGCAGCTCCATCCAATCGTTGATCAAGTCCACCAGTGCTTGAGACTTGATGGTAGTGCGTGGCACAGCCTTTAAACCACGAGGCCCAAGTTCAATAGCCCACTTGGCGACTCGTCCCGTGGCTTCTCTGTGTTTGGATGATATACCCTAATGGGGCAGAGCTGACCACAGTGATAGGATGACCAGGAAATACTGCTTGAGTTTTTGGCTTGCCATGAACACCCCATAAACGAGCATCTGCCAATGTGGATACCTTTGCTTGGACTCGATAAGCACCTCACTGATGTAGTAAACCGACCGTTGAACCGGATGATCCTTACCCGCCTCCTTGCGCTCCACCATAATGGCTGTGCTGACATCACGTGTGTTAGTAGCCACATATAACAATAGCAGCTCCTTACCAATGGGAGAAGCAAGGACCGGCGGCTCAGCTAGTTGTCTCTTCAAATCTTCAAAGGCAGTGTTAGCAGCATCACTCCAAACAAAGTCGTCTTTCTTCTTCATCATCTGATACAATGGTATGGCCTTCTCACCTAACCGGCTTAAAGTAGCAATACGACCCGCCAAACGCTAAACATCATTGATACACTTGGGTTCTTCACCATTGATACAACGATATGTGCCTTGATCTTCTCCGGGTTAGCCTCAATGCCTCTGTTAGAAACCAGCAACCCCAAAAGCCTGCAGGCACACCAAAGACACACTTGGCCGGGTTAAGCATCATATTGTAGACCCGGAGATTATCAAATGTTTCCTTTAAATCATCTATTAGTGTTTCCTTCTCTCCGGACTTCACCACAATATCATCCACATAAGCATGAACATTACGCCCAATTTGATTATGAAGGAAATTCTGCACACAACGCTGATAAGTCGCCTGAGCACTCTTGAGCCCAAAAGGCATAGAAACATAGCAAAAGGCTCCAAAGGGAGTAATGAAAGCTGTCTTCTCCTGGTCCTTAACTACCATCTTGATCTGATGATAACCTGAGTGAGCATCCAAAAAGCTCAAACGCTCACAACCCGCCGTAGCATCAATAATTTGATCAATACGAGGGAGAGCAAAGGGATCAGCCGGACAAGCTTTGTTTAAGTCCATGTAATCCACGCACATACGCCAAGTGCCGTTCTTCTTGAGTACTAACACCGGGTTAGCCAACCACTCAGGATGAAATACTTCAATGATGAACCCGCCCGCTAAGAGCCGGGCCACTTCCTCACCAATGGCCTTACGCCTCTCTTCGTTGAACCGCCGAAGAAACTACTTGACCGGCTTAAATTTTGGATCAATATTGAGAGTGTGCTCAACGAGTTCTCTTGGTACACCCAAGATGTCAGAAGGTTTCCATGCAAAGATGTCCCGATTCTCATGGATGAACTCGATGAGCGTGCTTTCCTATTTGGGATCTAGATTGGCATTGATGCTGACTGCTTAGATGAATCACCAGGAACAAAATCAACCAGCTTAGTGTCATCGGCCGATTTGAACTTCATCTCCGGCTCATGCTCTGTGGTGGGCTTCTTTAAGGACGTCATGTCTGTCGGGTCAACATTGTCTTTATAAAACTTTAACTCTTCTGCGGCATAGACCGACTCAGCATAAGCCATGTTGCCTTCCTCGCACTCTAAAGCCACCTTTTGACTTCCATGAACCGTAATGGTCCCTTTATGACCCGACATCTTCAGCTGCAGATAAACATAACACGGCCGCGCCATGAACTTGGCATAAGCCGGCCGCCCAAACGGAGCATGATATGGGCTCCTGATCTTGACCACCTCAAAAGTTAACTTCTCAGCCCTGGAGTCATATTCATCTCCAAAGGCTACCTCTAGCTCAATCTTCCCAACTGGATATGCCGACTTACCAGGCACCACGCCATGGAAAACAGTATTGGACTGCTTAAGATTCTTATCAGTTAACCCCATATGACGGAAGGTATCATAATAGAGAATATTAATGCTGCTTCCTCCATCCATGAGCACCTTAGTAAACTTACAACCCCCGACTTGAGGTGCTACCACCAAATCTAGGTGACCCGGGTTATCAACCCGGGGCGGGTGATCCGCCTGACTCCACATAATGGAATGCTTAGACCATAGCAAGTACTGGGGAACGGCTGGCTCAACGGCGTTCACTGCCCTCTTGGGAAGCTTCTGGTCCCGTTTGCACAAACTTGTGGTGAAAATGTGACACTGCCCACTGTTCAACTGCTTCGGATGACTTTGATACCCGGATTGCTGTTGCTGCTGCCCTCCTTGGCCAGATTGTTGGTTGCCTTGACTGTATCCACCCTAGTTGTTTTGGTGGCCCTGAAAGCCGGAACTAGAACCACCACCACCATAGCCCGGGCCCTAAAAGCCGGAACCTGAGCCGCCACCTGGCCCATTGTTGTCGTCGAACATGTTGGAATTCTTGAAAGCCTTCATGATTGTACAATCCTTCCATAGGTGAGTGGCCGGCTTCTCCTGAGTTCTGTGCCTTGGACAGGGCTAATTCAGCAACTGCTCAAGAGTTGGACCTGACCCGTCGAACTGAGGAGGTGGCCTCCCCTTACGTCGTTGATTGTTGCCCTGTGCGTTGGTGTTAGCCACAAACTCCAAGCTCCCATCAGCCTTACGTTTATTATTGCCTCCTTGATTCACCGGGTTATGCTGCGGACCCTTGGCGTTGCCGTTCTTTTTTCCCATCCCTGCCTTGTCATCATCAGACTTGGGATCCTTGGTACTATCAGAATTGGCGTATTTGACTAGCACCGCCATCAGCTGGCCCATGTCATTACACTCACGCTTGAGCCGCCCTAGCTTCATCTTCAGAGGCGCAAAACGACAATTTTTCTCCAACATTAAGACTGCAGAGCTGGCATCCATCTTATCAGGTGAATGTATTAGGGCCTTAACCCGGCGCACCCAATGGGTCATCGGCTCGCCCTCCTCCTGCTTGCAGTTAGTCAAGTCCACAATTGACATAGGTTGCTTGCATGTATCCTTGAAGTTCTGAATAAACCGGGCCTTTAACGCTGCCCATGAGCCGATGGAATTAGGAGGCAGCCCCTTCAACCAAGTGTGGGCCGTTTCATCCAACATCATGGTAAAGTACTTGGCCATTGCAGCATCACTGACCTCCAGCAGTTCCATGGCCATCTCGTAGCTCTCAATCCATGCCCCTGGTTGCAAGTCGGCCGTATAACTAGGCACCTTTTGAGGCCCATTAAAATCTTTGGGCAAACGTTCATTGCACAGAGCCGGTACTAGACAAGGGACACCTCCTGTCCTAGTGGCCACTCCTGCCTCAATAGACGTCGTCGGATAAACCGGAAATGACTGATAAACTGCTTGCTGAGCCACCTGTTCAGCCGCCTGCTGAGCCGCCCACGCAGCCTCTTGACGTATCCTGTCCTGATCAACGAAAGTAGGGGCTCCGTCACACGCCGGGTCATGCCCGCACGGCTGGTCATGGCGTCGGTCGTTGCTTGAAACAGCCGCCAAATCCATGTGCCTACTGTAGCTCGGGCTCCGGCTTGGGCGAGGGGTCGAGTGAATCCTATCTCGACTATAAGAATATGCCTCCTGCTGTGCCAGAGCCGTCTGAAGAAGTTCCCTGACCCTCCAAGTTTCCACTGCCGTCGGTGAGTCGCCATCCGCTAGGAGAGCCGCTAGTCGTGCTGCCGCCAAGATCATGTTCTCCAACGGGTTAGAACAATGACCCGTTGGTGCCGGAACATAATGAGGCGGAGCAGTATTCAGTCGTGGGGGCTCCATCACTCGTGGCTGAACCGGCGTGCCAGCCCCGAGTGCTGCAACCCGGTTTACCTCCGGCGGGTTACTGGGGCCCACGCCGGGTGTGTGAAAAAGGTTTCCGGGGTCATAAACCGGAGGCAGACGAGATTGAGCCTTCTGGTACCTTCTCCTCATAAAGTCATTTGATGCATTCTAATCCATCGTGAGCTAAAAAGCCTGCGCCTAAACCTGTTGAGCTCGAGCATCCAGAGCCGCCCGCTCCATGGTCATCCTGACGTCTTCCGCCGCCAGGTCTTCTTTAGCTTGCACTATGTCCAGCTTTAACTGCGCCACCTCCGCATCATGTTGAGCTTGATCCGCCTGGTTGACCACGGCGGTTAACAGGGTTGTCATCTTATCCATGAGATCCATCAGCACCTGAGCCGGCGGGCACGCAGGGCCTCCTGCCCCAGCTGCTGCTGATCCGGAGGTTATTGCTACCACCGCCGTAGAGTTTTGACCAGGTTGTGTTCCCGCCATGAAGATGCCAACTCGGCTCGGTGGCTCAAAGGGGTCCGGAATACTACTACCATCGGAATAGCCCCCAAGCCCGCCGTCTTGTAGTTGATACAACAACTCCGTCTCACTCATGGACGACTCACCGTTGGAAGAGATGACCATCTCACCGGCAGACATAGATCCTTCAAAAGATTCTCCTCCATGGATGCATCCCACGAAGGCATGCTTCATGGTAGGCTGAGTCCGGGTGGGTCTCGCACGTTGAGCTGTCTCGATGATGTCGGTGCAGATGTCTAGCTCAGGGCCTGGCTCGCCGATCTTACCGATGAAGACGTGAATTCCACCAAAGGGGACCCGGTACCCGCAATCAATTGAGCCGGCGTCGGGACCCCAGCCTACGTCATCGATGTAGAGCTTGCCGCGATGACTCTTGGTCATCCAGCCCAGAGCGTATCTGAGGGAGTCCCAGACTAGGGGGTGTCCGGATAGCCGAACTATCATGATCGGCCGGACTCCAAGACTATGAAGATACAAGATTGAAGACTTCGTCCCGTGTCCGGATGGGACTTTCCTTGGCGTGGAAGGCAAGCTTGGCGATACGGATATGTAGATCTCCTACCATTGTAACCGACTTTGTGTAACCCTAGCCCTCTCCGGTGTCTATGTAAACCGGATGGCTTTAGTCCATAGGACGAACAACAATCATACCATAGGCTAGCTTCTAGGGTTTAGCCTCCTTGATCTCGTGGTAGATCTACTCTTGTAACACACATCATCAATATTAATCAAGCAGGACATAGGGTTTTACCTCCATCAAGAGGGCCTGAACCTGGGTATAACATCGTGTCCCTTGTCTCCTGTTACCATCCGCCTAGACGCACAGTTCGGGACCCCCTACCCGAGGTCCGCCGGTTTTGACACCGACATTGGTGCTTTCATTGAGAGTTCCTCTGTGCCGTCACCATCAGGAAGGATGCCTTTTCCCGTCTTTAAAGACGGCACCATCGTCAAGGGAGCTTTGGCCGCCGGCCAGACTATCCGGCTAGGCGGTTTTCTTATGACCGCCTGTTCGGCCACCGCTCCGACAATGACCTCTCAGGTCATTGAAAGCGATCTTCACGTCAGCTCGGAATTCGCCGAGCAGCTGGATCCGATTGAGCTCTCCTCCGTAAATGAGCTCTTGGATCGCATCGCCGCCCTGGGAGTCGCTACCGACTACGATCAGATTGGGCTTAAAACCGATCTGAGAGAAATTAACTCTCCCCAGGTTACCCACCACGTTGTTGTGGTAGAGGAACAATGCGGCGACTCTTCTTCTATGTTAAAAACCAACTATGTCCGGATTCCCGATCCCTCCATGCCGGATTCCCGCGGAGGGTCGGACGCTAATCAAATACTGAACCTAAAGTCAGGCATCGGACCAGATTTGTTGGAAAGGTCCAGCAAACCAAGCTTCCGAATCCGTAAGCTTCTTGGCCTTTGAGCCTCAGATAGGGCGGGGTTCCGAACTTAATTCCACCCGCCCACCCAAACATAAGCGATCTATCTCAAATACGGCAAGAGCCCGATGAAACAGTACATCATTACTGGGCCAGATTCCTCCTGGTTATGAACAGGATAAAGGACTGCCGTGTAGAAAGCGCGATTTCAATCTTCTGCAACAATTGCATGGACAAGGGAATCATAAACGCCATCATCCGTCGCAAAGTTACACGCTTCGCCGACCTAGCAACCATTGTACAAAAATACTGCACGATGGAGAGTGCCTGGAAAACCGAAACTAGGTTTTGGGACAATCCGGCCCTGAATACAACCCCAGTCCAAAATAAAAGGGTGCGTCATACTCAAGCACCTGGGTTAAAAACCAAAAAGCAAAAACCCCCTAAAGGGTACGGAACCGTACTGGAGGGATGGCTCAACGGACCCTGCAAAATCCATAGGACGGAGGGCGCCACTCCAACACATAGCCTTCGAGCATGTTGGATATTACGGCAGGTGGCCAAAAGTGGCGAAGGCTTTTTAGCCCCGAGCAACCAACCCAGCAGTACCAGTACGGTATTAACAGTCTTCAAGACTTTCGCATCAAATAACATGCAGAAACGAACAATCCGCAGCCTTGCCGAAGTCTACCAAGTAGCAACAACAAATCCATGGAGCGACACGGCTATCACCTTCAATGCCAGCGACGAACCTAAATTCCGAACAGCTAGAGCACCAGCCGCATTGGTCCTCAGTCCGATAGTGGACGGCTTTCGTCTTACCAAGGTACTCATGGATGGCGGTAGCGGATTAAACCTCATCTACGAGGAAACCCTTCAAAAAATGGAAATTGACTGGAGCCGCATTGAGCGAAGCAGCACAACCTTCAGGGGAATAATCCCTAGTCGAGAAGTACGCTGCACAGGAAAAATCACACTAGATGTAGTGTTCGGCTCGCCGGACAATTATAGGTCCGAAGAGGTCACGTTCCAAGTGGCCCCATTCGGCAGCGGATATCACGCTTTGTTAGGGCGAGAGGCATTCACAATCTTCCAAGCTATACCCCATTACGGGTACATGAAGCTCAAAATGCCCGGACCCAATGGAATAATCACTCTCGCCAGTGATCCAGATACAGCACTCCACGCTGAAAATAAGACAGCCGCACTGGCCCTAGAGGCATTATCCGAAGCCCTAGCGGCAGAGGAACTAACTGCGCTGCGCTCCATGGTGGATAGGGACGATGTGATACTCGATAAGAGGTCCAAGTCCACCTCTTTTAAACCAGCAGACGAAATAGTCAAATTTCAGGTCCATCCAACGGACCCCACAAAGACGGCATCCCATTGGGGCACAATTAAATCCTGATGTAGAAGCCGCACTACGAGAATTCCTTCGGGAAAATTGGGACATTTTTGCCTGGCACCCTTCAGACATGCCAGGAATCCCATGCAGGCTGGCAGAGCACAGCCTAAATATCCTAAAAGGATTCAAGCCAGTCAAACAAGCTCTTCGGCGATTTTCCGAACCCAAAAGACAGGCAATGGGAGAGGAGCTAGCCAAACTCTTAGAAGCCGGATTCATCAGAGATATAAAACATCCAGACTGGCTAGCCAACCTAGTAATGGTACCAAAAAAGGACAAATCCTGGCGCCTTTGCGTCGATTTCAAAGACCTTAACAAGGCTTGTCCAAAGGACCCCTTCCCTCCCCCTCGCATCGACCAAATCATCGATGCTACCGCAGGGCACGATTCATTGTGCTTCCTCGACGCATACTCCGGATACCATCAAATCAAGATGGCAGAAAAAGACCAGGCCAAAACGGCATTCATTACTCCATATGGGCCATTCTGCTTCAACACAATGCCCTTCGGACTCAAAAACGCCGGCGCAACATATCAACGCATGATTCAGACATGTCTGGCTACCCAGATAGGAAAAACAGTAGAGGCATACGTAGACGATGTGGTTGTCAAGACCAAACACGTCAAAACTCTAGTAGACGACTTGAGGGTGACATTTGACAACCTCCGAGCATATGACATTAAGCTCAATCCGGAAAAATGCATCTTCGGAGTACCAGCCGGAAAGCTTTTGGGCTTCATTGTATCCGGTAGAGGAATTGAAGCAAACCCAGCCAAGATCCGAGCTCTGTCACAATTGGATATCCCAAAAGACCTCAAGCAAATACAAAAACTAACTGGGTGCATAGCGGCTCTAAGCCGCTTCATCTCCCATTTAGGAGAAAAGGCTCTGCCCCTCTATCGCCTCCTTCGGTGCACCGAACATTTCGAATGGACGGATGCTGCCACGGCCGGACTCGAAGAAATCAAGGCCATACTGGCAACAAATCCGGTCCTAGACGCGCCCAACCTGGGCGAACCTATGTTATTATATATTGCAGCAACACATCAAGTTGTCAGCGCGGTACTCATCGTCGAACGAGAAACAGAAGGGAACAGATTCCCTCTTCAAAAACCAGTGTACTACATATCCACTGTCTTAACTCCATGCAAGTCCCGGTACCCACATTATCAAAAGATAGCGTATGCGGTGTTCATGGCATCCCAGAAGCTGCGACACTACTTTCAAGAGTGTTCGATAACGGTGGCCTCCGAAGTACCTCTCAACGATATTATAAACAATCACGACGCAACGGGCAGGATTGCAAAATGGGCCATTGAGCTCTTACCATTTGACATAACCTACAAACCACGGCTAGCTATAAAGTCGCAAGTCCTAGCTGATTTCGTCGCCGAATGGACCGAAGCCGAACTCCCTAAAGAGTACGGCGCGTACTCCAATTGGATCATGCATTTCGACGGATCCAAAATGTTGGCTGGCTTGGGGGCTGGCGTCGTCTTGACGTCCCCAACTGGAGACACAGTCCAATACGTACTTCAAATAATGTACATGGACTCCAACAACACAGCCGAATACGAGGCCCTCCTACACAGCCTCCGGATGGCAATCTCCATGGGCATTCAACGCCTAGAGGTGCGCGGGGATTCAAACCTCGCAATATCCCAAGTAAATAGAGACTTTGACGCCAAAGATCCGAAAATGGCAGCTTACCGCAACGCCGTCCTGAAAATGTCAGCTCGGTTCGAAGGACTCGAATTCCACCATGTAGCCCGGGATAATAACCAGGTAGCAGACGTGCTAGCATGCATCGGCGCAAAACGCGACGCCATCCCTCCAAACATCTTCCTGGAACGGCTCTTTAAGCCATCTGTATTATGGGAAGAGGAGTCCGGAAATAATAATCCGGAGCCAGCTGCAGCACCTAACTCAGACAATTCTGACACAATCGGCGGTTCAACCAATGAAATAACACCTTCAGCCCACGAAATAATGGCAGTAATTGCCCCGTGGACGGAACCATTCCTAGCCTACTTAATTAGGCAGGAACTTCCCAAAGACCAAAATGAGGCCCGCTGCATAGTTCGGCGATCTAAAGCCAACAAGGTCCATGAGGGAGAACTTTATAAGAAAAGCACAACCGGAGTCCTTCAAAGGTGTATCTCCGAAGAGGAAGGGCGAAATCTCCTGGCTGAAATTCACGCCGGACTTGACGGGCACCACGCTGCAGCCCGGGCCCTTGTAGGCAAGGCCTTCCGTACAGGATTTTATTGGCCGACAGCCCGGGCAGATGCTCAGGACTTAGTCCAACGATGCGTCGGTTGCCAGCTCTTTGCTAATCAGAGCCACATGCAACCCACCGCCCTCAAAACTATACCCATCAGCTGGCCGTTCGCGGTCTGGGGGCTTGACATGGTTGGACCCCTTAAAGGGGGAACCCACAAGCACAAATACTTATTGGTCATGGTGGACAAATTCACCAAATGGATTGAAGCCAAGCCGGTTAAAACGGCAGAATCCGGACCTGTGATATATTTCATATCCGGGGTAGTACACCGTTTTGGCGTCCCCCACAGCATCATCACTGATAACGGCACGAATTTCACGGCCGATGAGGTTAAACTCTGGTGCAAAAATATGGGCATCAAGCTCGACTACGCTTCAGTCTATCACCCCCAAACTAACGGTCAAGTCGAGCGAGCAAATGGTCTAATCATGAGCGGCATCAAACCCAGACTAGTGCGGTCCATCAAGGAATCTAACACGCACTGGGTAGAGGAGCTCGACTCCGTACTCTGGGGGCTGCGGACCACGCCAAACCGAACTACCGGATTCACACCATTTTTTATGGTGTACGGTGCAGAGGCAGTTCTGCCCTGCGATATAATTCATGACTCACCTCGCGTGCGCATGTACGAAGAAAGAGAAGCCGAGCTGGATTGGCAGGACAGTTTGGACGCCTTAGAGGAGGAGCGGGACATGGCAAAAGCTCGTTCCGCATTTTATCAACAGCAGGCTCGAAGATATCAAAGCAGAGAAGTACGGGCCAAAGCTTACAATGTTGGCGAACTTGTTCTACGCCCGCCGGACAAGAAAAAGGACAAATTTAAGTCCAAGTGGGAAGGTCCCTTCATCATCAACCAAGTCCTGACCGGCGGAGCATACCGTCTACGTAACGGATCTGACAACCGACTCGAGCCGAACCCATGGAACGCAGCCCGTCTCCGAAGATTCTACGCCTAACGCTGGACTCAGAGTTCGTCTCACTCCTCCGTCCACCTTTTTACATTTTCACTGTCTCTTTTCCCCCTCCTTCTTCCCACTTTTTTTTCAATACCCTTGATAGGCTGATTTGCGCATTGTTCGCACACACTTGATGTGCTCCTAGCACTCATTATACCTGGGGGCTTCTTTAACAGAAGCTTATTTATACGGGCTTCATGCCCAACACATGTGTCATACTTCCGCATGTACCTTTTATTCACCATTATATGCATCGACATGACTTAAGTTTTGGCCAAGCTGGGTTGCCTGGCTCCTGTGATTACCCCTACGTTCCCGATTGTTTGTCTAGGAGGTAAAGGGAGCACCTCTGCGATTGTTACTGCCGGGTCTGCCGGATGTGTACCTCAGACTGGGTGAAGCCTAAAGCTAGCGTTCTTAAGAGAATATTCGGTCGGTGACTCGAAAGATGATTTATTAGTTACTTATTTATTTGCCCCCAGATGCTTTTTCTGCTATTTTCGCAGTCCGGACATGCACTTTAGGGCATGCCTCCCAGGGAAAGGAACCCTTAACGGAACTATTCTCCCTGGAAGATGTTTCTTACTAACCATGTAATATAACATAGCTAGTTGGGCACTTGTCTGATAAAGCAATTATGACCCCGACGCCTTGTCTCCATGCATGCCCCGGTTCTTTTATAACCGTAAGGGTATTCGGACACACTCCGGACTGTTGGGTCCCAAGGTTGAAGCGAAAAGGTCCGCAAAGACAAATGATCTACAATCTGGCTAGAAGGCATTTTACATGCCATTTTAAATTACATCGTCAAACTGATTGATTGTACTCCTCTTCAATCCCATCTAACATGCTGTCTAATTTACAGTCCTGTTGGGAATATTTCGCGGCCAGCTCTACCTGGCCATACATCAAGCTCACAGGGATCTCCTTCCCATCAGGCCCCACAAGTCTGACCTCGGCCATGTGGTTTGGGTCAGCCTTCGGGTACCGCGTCTTCACCATGGCCCAGGCCTCCCTAGCGCCTTGACGGCAGGCCAATATCTTCCATAGACGAAGGCATCGCCGTACTCCCTGAAGCTTCTCAACAAGCCCTCCAAGGCCCTCAGGTAGGGAGACGGAAGGCTATAAGGCCTGAACGACGCCACTCATCGCCTGCCGAACACGTTCGAGCAGTTGCACCAGCTCGAGAAGTTGGTCACCCGTTGAACCGGGCATTTCCTCCGCAGGACGACCTATGAGCACACCTAAAGACACATTTCTGTCAATCGACTTCCTCGCCGAATTCTTCTTTTCAAAGGAATTTGCTCAAGCACTTACTATAAATGCCGCGACGAAGCCGCTGATTCTCCTTCACGGAGCCAGACAGCTGGGCCCAAACACCTTTCAGCTCTTCTCCTAGCTGGGTGTGGGCATCTTGGAGCTTGTTTCTCTCCTGCTGCACCTTCATAAGCACCCTCTTGCCGGCCTTTAGCTGACGCAGTAGCTGTTGCTTGTCCGGATCTAGTCCGACGCCCTCTGCAATATTATTGTCAGATTTACGCACACGCCGCACTTTGTTAACTACTTATCTTGTCGAAGTACGTATTACCAGCGGGGGTCTCTGTGGCTCCCCCTGTGGCGGCCAGTGCGGCCTCAAGTTGGGCCTTGCACTCTTGAAGCTCCTAGGACAGGTGGGTATTCTTCTCCGTAAGATCCTACATAATAAATGATCCTTAAATCAGTTATTTTAACTATTTTAAGTCTCGGGGGCTACTGGCATATATACCTATTAAAATTAATTACCCGTATGTCCTTCACATACTGCTCCGTGGATCTGGTTAAACCATCTTGAGCGGCACGGAGGTGCGCGTCTCCCGCTTCAAAGGCATTCAACGCCTCCGGGGAGAAACACGCGTCACAAAGAACTATCCGGCGACGCCTGTGATTCATGGCGCTCTCCACCTCAGACCAGGTGGCGGACAGCCTGTCGGCATCCTCCGTCGGAGGAACATCCGACTCATGCCTTTTGTTCGCCTCCCCTTCCGGACCACGCGATGGAGCATGGCTGGCGGAGGCTTGATTGGCAACCTCTCCGGACACTATCCGGCGAGCGCTCTTTCTCCTGGAAAAGTTATGAGCATTAATATACCTCCTAGGGATCCTTCCCCTAAAAACAACGGTGCACCGTACCGTTGCAGCGACGTTTCGATTTGCGTCGCATTCCTCTTCCGCCTGCTGGGCCGAAATGACCCTTGCTGGTCAGCCGCCGCAAGTTCGGCTTCCCGCCTCAAAGGCACCTCCTGCGATGCACCATCAGTATAGGATGGTCAGAATTGAGCATGGATCAAATGATGGTGTCAAGACCTCGGTCGTAGTCACCTGGGAGGCCGGAAACAAACCGGGGTAGTCAGCCGTAATGGCGACTAGGGCATTGTCCATGCTAAGTTGGTGGAACACCCCGTCAATTAGCTCCACCTTTATGTCCAAATCCTCTTCGGAGGTCGGATCAAGGGGTCGTTCCGGATCCTCGGGCTGTGGGGTTAGGCTTCGTATGCCCTCCATGTCCCGGTGCAGTTCCTGCGTCGAAATCACAAAGTAAGATACTTGACTTTGGAAGTATGGATCGGGTAGATAAACGTCTGAACTGGATCATTGCTGAACTGGATCATTGCTGAACTCTGGGAGGCCGATCCGAACTGGATCCGGCAGAGGGGCGTCCTCCATGTAGAACCATTCCGAAGGCCAGTCTTCGGACGCCTTCTTCGGGGTGCCGGATAGATATCCGGTCCCGGCAATGCGCTATATTTCGGCTCCGCCCACTTGATATATCGACCCCTCATAAGAACGGGGTACGAGGCAAAACAATCTCTTCCACAGCGCAAAATGGGGCTCGATGCCCAGGAACAGCTCGCAAAGAGCTACAAAGCCCGCGATGTGCAAAATAGAGGCAGGTGTGAGGTGGTGAAGCTGGAGTCCATAGAACTCCAGGAGCCCCCAGAGAAATGGATGTATGGGAAATCCGAGTCCCCTTATTAGATAAGGGACGAAGCATACCCGCTCTCCTTTGGAAGGGTTGGGGACACTCTCTGCCTGCTTTCCACCCCTGAAGGTGGCCAGTCCGGCTCGAACCGGAACCATGAAAGCTGGGGGAAGATATCCCTCGGTTTGGAGAGCCACTAGCTCGCTGTGTGGAACTGAGCATCTCCCAATCTCCTGGCTTAGGGCTGGGAGCGCGAGAGGAGGAGCCGCGTTGACTATCCATGATGGAATGGATTTTTTTCAGAGCCGCTTCGATGAGAACTTGCGGATGGAGGATGGTGTGAGCTGGATCTAGATCCTCGCCTCTCTTATAGGCGGCTTGTTCGCACGGCTAGGGGGTAAAATGTAAAAATACCCTAGCTTTTCGCATTCATACGACACGTGGAAGAAGGCCATTATTGGGCGTAGAAGCCAAGGAGCGCAACATTTATAAGGAAGCCGGACACTATTCGATAGGAACATGAAGTTTGAAGGAGAACCCGCCTTGCAACGCCGAAGACAATATACGCGCCGGACTCGTCGTCGCTGAAGCCCGGTTCGGGGGCTACTGAGGGAGTCCCGGACTAGGGGGTGTCCGGATAGCCGAACTATCATGATCGGTCGGACTCCAAGACTATGAAGATACAAGATTGAAGACTTCGTCCCGTGTCCGGATGGGACTTTCCTTGGCGTGGAAGGCAAGCTTGGCGATACGGATATGTAGATATCCTACCATTGTAACCGACTTTGTGTAACCCTAGCCCTCTCCGATGTCTATATAAACCGGATGGCTTTAGTCCATAGGACGAACAACAATCATACCATAGGCTAGCTTCTAGGGTTTAGCCTCCTTGATCTCGTGGTAGATCTACTCTTGTAACACACATCATCAATATTAATCAAGCAGGACGTAGGGTTTTACCTCCATCAAGAGGGACCGAACCTGGGTAAAACATCGTGTCCCTTGTCTCCTGTTACCATCCGCCTAGATGCACAGTTCGGGACCCCCTACCCGAGATCCCCCGGTTTTGACACTGACAGTATCCCTTGAGCCCATCGAAGCTGCCCTTCAAGAACTCAAATCCACCATGCGTTGGCCCCACGGTGGGCGCCAATTGTCGTGGAATTGTCATGTTAGATGTCCTCGTGAAAGGACTTAGTCGTGGAGCCATCGCAACTAGGAAGCTTAAAGGGGTTAATCGGGACAAGGGACACGAGGTTTATATTGGTTCGGCCCCTTGCAGTGAAGGTAAAAGCCTATGATCCAGTTTTGAGTGGGATTGCTTATGTCTCGATAACCAGGGAGCTAATCGCTTGACCTAGCTCTCGATTTGATGTTACTTGCCCTGAACCGCTGCCGGGTCGTCCCTTTATATACAAAGGTTGATGCCCAGCGGCTCACAGAGTCCCGGCCGGCTCATAAACACCGTCCGACTCGGTCTCTCTCTGTTCTTGCCTTACAATACAAGTTACATACATATGGCGGTTTATCTCTACGGGCCTTGAATCGCCTTTGGGCTTATGCCCTTAACTGAACCACCATCTTCAAGTGTCATACTGGGCTTCGTGTCTTGAATCGCCATAGGTGTAACCCGGCCCCTCCTGGGCGGGTCAGACCTAATAGTTATATCCCTAATAGCCGGTGAACGAAGTGTGTGAAGGTTTGGAAGTCTCCCTTGAAGATTTACCAGAGTGATTAGGCGAGTACTAAGTGTTCTTAGCTCAAGGGGAATAAGGTGAAGACGTGGTCTTCTGAGTTGAATCTCAGCCTCCCTAACCAGACGTACAGTTGTCATAGCAACTGGAACTGGTCCAACAAATACCTGGTCCTCTTCGAGCAACTGGTTCTATCCTTCCTCTCTCAGCATGGAGTTTCTTCATGCGCTTTACACCAATATGAACTAAACGGCAGTGCCACAAATAAGTTGCACTATAATTATCAACTTTGCATCTTTTGGCTTCAATATTATGAACATGTGTATCACCGTGATCGAGATTCAACAAAAATAGACCACTCCACAAGGGTGCATAACCATAAAAGATATTACTCATATAAATAGAACAACCATTATTCTTTGATTTAAATGAATAACCATCTCGCATCAATACAAAAAAATACACTTCCGTGATGATACGTGTTGTCACAGTAGGTCGTGTTTTTTGTCATGCATGTACATCCATGACGATTTTATGACAGAATCAAGATAGTCATACCTGTGCTGTGGTAGAAGTGTTCGATGACATTACCAAAATTATCATCACGGAAGTGTCCACTTCCATGATGATAAATCGCGCGTCACAGAAGTGCTTTCGTCAAGGGTGACCGACACGTGGCATCCACCGTAACGGAACACCGTTAAGCTATCGGGTCTAGTTTTGGATCCGATAACCCGTTAACAGCCCCGACCAATGGGGATTTTCCATGTGTAAAATCATCATTGGCTGGAGGAAACACGTGTCAGCTCACCGTTGGGACAGATGTCATTCACTCATTAGACCCAAGGTGCCTATGATATGTCGACACATGGCACGACCCAACAGAGGCCCATTCCTGTGAAAAGGCAAGCCCATTTGATTTGGTCAAAAGGTGGCTGGCCGGCCCACGGAAAGTCTGTAACGGCCTGTTCGCATATAGCCCATTTACAGCCCGCTAACCCAGGGCCCGTTACGACCTCTCCGAATTAGGCCTAGTAACATCATCTGGGCCATACAATATGATTCCAGCCCGTTTTAACTTCTGGCCCATGTATGGCCCATGACGACTTTCGGCCCATATGAGGCCCTTCATAACTCTTGGCCCATTAACGGCCCGTGGTGAAACTGGCCCGTAATGAATAGTGTATCACTTTATACCCATTAACGGCCCATTATTCCATTGGGCCGTTTCGAGCCCAAGTTATCTTTCGGCCTTCTCAGGGCCCATTTATTCTTGGGCTCATTTCCAGCATTCAGTTACTTACGGCCCATTACTGTCATTTTTTTATTGTGGGCCAAACTCAGCCCGTCGTTACAGTCGGCCCATTTGTGGCCCGTTAATATGTTGGGCCGTTTTCATGTAAAAAAACTCGTTGGGCTGTTTTCGTAGAGTTATCAAATACGGCCTATTAACGGCCCATTATGGTCCACGAATAGTACGGCCCATGATTGGCGAAATGATGATACGCCCCGTAGAAGGCCCGTAAAAGACCCATGGATCGTACGGCCCATAGAAGGCCCATGGATTCTACGACCCATAGAAGGCCCATGGATCCTACGGCCCATAAAAGGTCCATGGATCATATGGCCCGTAGAAGGCCCATGGATCGTACGGCCTGTATACGGCCCATGGATCATACGACCCGTAGAAGGCCCATGGATCCTACAGCCCGTATAGAAGGCCAATGGATCCTATGGCCCGTAGAAGGCCCATGGATCATACGGCCCGCTGGAGGCCCATGGTTACAATAGTCCGTGAGTTGCCATGATTATTTTGGCCTAGTTTCCAAAAATAGGTTATTGTGGCCACTAGAAAAACACAGAAAAGGAACTGCAGTGACTACAAGCAAACAACTAAACAAGACAATAAGGAAATAAATAAGCAAGCAATTAATGCTAACCTATTATCGATATTACACATATTACATCCACTTGGCATCAAAGTTCACCACCAGTGCAAATATAGGGAACAAAGCAGCAAATTACATACACTGGCCGTCAAAATTGGCCACCGGTGCAAATAAACGCGGCAACAAAACAAGAGCATAATTGAAACAACTTCAGAAGAGCTCAAGAAATGTTATCCTGGGTATCCACCATGCTGGCAATAAGCTTAGCAAGCTTATTAGTTTTGTCCTGTTTGGCGCTAAAATTCTCCAACGCTTGCTGTTGCACCAGAAAGTATGCATCTGAATGCTCCAGGGACTTCCGCAGTCCTTCCACTTCTTGTCGTAGCACAGTTAATCGATGTCTTTCAGCTTGTAGTTGAGACTAAAGAAACCGAACTGATTCAGATAGTGAGTTTGGATAGCTTGTGCAAGCAGTAGTGGCCAGTAACTCGAACACTAAACCAAGACAGGACTTTGGGGTTGTCTCACTGTCTTCAAGATAGCCTTCCTTAGCTGTTTTATCAGCTTTGTTGGAGACCAACAAGGATGTCTCACTATCCTAAACCTTCTCTGCATTACTTCCTTTACCATTGCTTAATAAGGCACTCTTCCCCAATATTTCGTCAGCATTCTAAAAGAAGAAACAAGCAGACACATAACAGGTTTAGCATGTACTAGTATGTGAAACTCATTTCGGTGAACCAGTTTATTAGTAAAGTTGACAAGATTAAACTACCAAGTCTTCTATTGCCAAGTACAAGTACATAATAAAAGCATCAAACAAACATATATCTATGTCCTATGGTCACTGCATTGTCTTGCCAAATCAAAATAGAGACCCGGTTCAAATCATATCAGTTCAAGACAAAGCAGCAGTGAAAGAACACAAAGCGTGGGAAACTACACGACTCAACAAGATGTCAGATGGGTACCACGGGTCTACATGTACAACAACACTATTGGCTCTGTTGTGATGCTAGTAATGTGCATGATATGAGAAGTCAACTGTATACACAATTGGAATTGAAATCAACAGAGCTATTGATAAGAGCAAACCTGTTAAAGAAACATGCGTGAACATACCTTCTGTGCCATTGGAGTTTCGATTGGATCCTTCAATTTAAAAATAAGTTTGTATGAGTAAATACAGTGATACAAGAGCAAAGCAGTATGCACGATAGCAATCATAGTTAAAAAAAGGCGCATCTAAGAGAGCGCTTAAGCGCGCCTAGGCTCTAGGCATTGGCAAAACGCATTGCGCATAACTATGCTTAATCTGTGCATAACTGCGCATAAGCATGTGCTTTGGTCAGTAAAGCGCAAGGCGGTGGCAAAATGCACAATTAACGCCTAGCGCTTTTTTGAACTATGATAGCAATGGAATCTTAAATTAGAACAGTTGTTCTTCAGGTTTAGGCACTTGTTCTACATGAATAAAGTACAGTAAGACACAAGAATATATTACTTAAAAATAGAAAATGAGCTCATAGACCTTACCACATTCTTGGTTCGGGACCAGTAAAGAACAAGGCGTTCCCAGTCATCATCCAGTAAATGTGTCTCAGGAGAACGTAAGGGAATTTGATGAGTTTCTTTGCCGGTGAAGTACATTTTCTTTAGGTAATTCTGGTACTACCACCAAGCATTCTTGAAGATAGCAGAGGTATTAGCACAGGTTACCTAATCCTGAGTTTCCAAATCGGTCCTTCTCTATAGAGAAAAATGGGAAAATTTGCTGTATTATAACCATCATGGAGGTAGGATGTATGGGACAAAGCAAAGTAATTGCCATGAATAACATTACTTACACATAACTCCTGGACAAACACCTGCAACTGGCATTTTCCTTCATCTTCAGTATAATATTTCCAAGATGGGAAGATACGCACATATGATTTAACAACATCAAATGCGATAGATGCTAAACTACGACTAACTGGTTGTGCTTCCTCCACAGGAATAGGCGTACTAACTGGTGGAGTTGGGGTTCGCTGTGGTAGTACCGGCCCTTTGGGCACTGGAGCTGCCTTACTAACTGCTCTTGTTTGGGAGCTCTGTGGTGGAGATGGTGCTGTGTCAACAAGAACTGGGTTACTATCTGCTGGAGTTGGGGTTAGATTGGGTGAAGCTGGTTCTCTGTCCATCACAGTAGGGGTACAATCTACGACAGTTTGGGTTATGTGTGGTAGGGCTGGTTCTCGTTCATGTACAACTAGGATGCTATCTCCACCAAGGGGTAGCATTGTTTTATTTGAAGACCGTGTTTTTATTCCGCTAGATACTGGCATCACCCGCTCCAATTCAAATGGCTGATAAACAAGAAACATAGTTGAATGTATAAACATTGTATGAGAGACAGATGAAATATATAGTGTGGAAAAAAGAAGGCATGAAATAGTTGACATGTATATTGTTTAACTAAAACGGATATCATGGCATAATTTCACATATATGATGTCTATCTAAACGGATAGCATATCATAACATAATTCAAAGATATGATGAATAAATTAACAGGATCGCATGACATAATTCACCTACATGTTATCTAAGTAATCAGGATCGCATCATTTAATTCACATATGTGATTTATATGCTAAACAGAGGGCATTCGATATGATGTTTGAACTAAGAACATGGTGTTGAATATTGTCTATATGATGTCTAAACTATGCAATGCAAGACACCATATGCATGATATGAGCAGTATAACCGTGCCAAGTTAGAGCATACACCTCGGTGGGGGAATAGGACTGGTCATCTGTCTCTTAATCCAACAAGAGATCTGCTTCGACAGGTAGCACTGTCTGCTCTGAAGGCCTTGTTTCCACTCCAGATTTTTCCATCTCCCACCCAAATGGCTGATTCACAGGAAGAGTAGTTTAATGTACAAACATTGTCGACAAATGGAAATGTAATGAAGAAAAGGAAGGGCAAGATATCATTCAAATATATGATGCTTGGTTAAATAGGATGGAATTGCATATTTCACATATATTATGGTTGGCTAAAAGATATGAGACTACATAATTCCCATATATGATATAGAAACTAAACAGGTGGCATTACAGAACATGTCTAAACTAAGCAGATGACATATATGATGTCAAAAATAGGCACTGCAAGCCAACATATGCATGATATGACTAACATCATCATGCCAAGGTAGAGCAAACACCTTGGGGGGTAAATAGGAGTGGTCAGCGGCGTCTGAATCCTCCTCAGAACAGATATCTTCCTCTATATTACAATCTGGAGAGGGGTGGGGAGGGTTTGCCATTGAACCCACCATGGAACGATGTCTGCATGACATTGTATTGCCGCCCAAAACTCTTCTCTTTTTCTCTACATGTTCAGCATGACTATGTACAATATTTGACATGCATATGAAAAAAATATGGTGAGATTATGTAAGGAGAGCATGCAAAAATTTAGAGTGATGGTAACAACCAGTGGATGGATCCAAAAATAATGATAGTAGGCTGATGATTGCTTTAATTAATAAAAAAACAGATGATGATTGCTTTACTATTTGTTTCCCACCCAAGATGAACAACATAGGCCTACCCTAGGTGAACCAGATATTAGACAGAGATACTATTCATTGCTTCCTCGATATGTGCCCCACAACTAATTTAGAACTCAAGTTTCATCATTAATTTGGACCTGACTTGGAGTCCAAGAGGTGAACAGGACGATAGCAGGTAATTTTAAGCAATGCATAACATAAGCAGAAACAAAAGAGTGCGACCCGTCTTGTGGACCCGTGTACTCCTTAGGTTCATCTACTGAGTCGATGATGGTGATGCCATTGCAGTGGGTGCTGGCGGCAGGGAAGGAGATCTGAGGCAGCGAAAGACGATCAGGAGTTGTGATGTCTGGTTTGGTGGATGCTTCTGTCGATGGAGCAGCTCAGGTGAGGTGGACGACATCGCGGCAGGAGCAGGACAAACCACACAAAGTTCCCTTCGACACCTACCTGTAACTGAAGTAATTCTGTAAGGGCTCATTTGGCTTGCATGATTCTAAAAACGCAGGGATAGGAAAAACACCTGAATAGGATAGGAATTCATATGGTAAACAAAGCATTTGTAAACACATGATTTCTGTCAACTTGGGTGTTTGGTTTACAGGAATTGGAAGAGCAGAGGAATGCAAAGAAACATGGCCAAAATAAAGTGAAACCATATGAAAGCGTGTACAGTTAGAATGTTATTCTGCCACTAATGCACTTGGTCTTGTTTTTATGCATATGATTTTGAAAAGTAGGTCCAGGTGGATGTTTTGCTTCATCCTTTCAACAAAATGCATGAATAATTGAATAGTAGAGTGCCATTGGAAAATTTCCTATTGCTATGTTTTTCTGTTGAACCAAAATAGCCCTAATGGATCAACATGAATGTATAGTAATAAGTGATGCAACAAGTGTACAACCTCTTTGCCGTAGACGTGTCGACCTCAGCATCATTGGGTTGGTCGTTGAAGCAGTTGAGGCAGAGGTGGCTGTCGGAGGTGTGGAGGAAGATCTGAGGAATCTATAGACGGCGTCCAGGGCACTGCTCTGTTGTGATGGATCGTTCTGTCATTGGAGCAGCTCCGGTGAGCCGTAAGACGTCAAGGCTGAAGCAGCACAAGGCAGACATCGTCAATATCAAGTGGGATTCTAATAGCATCTCCAATAGATGATGTAAAATAGATGTAAAATTTACATCACCAAAAACCACCTGACT
Source organism: Triticum aestivum (assembly GCF_018294505.1). NCBI lineage: Eukaryota > Viridiplantae > Streptophyta > Magnoliopsida > Poales > Poaceae > Triticum > Triticum aestivum. The sequence goes on along the minus strand of NC_057804.1, from coordinate 632,506,979 downwards.
ACAACAGATGAGGTAAAAACTGTTGACTCTGAACTTAACTGTCGAAACTGAAATTTACCGCGGAATCTGAATGTTACTGTTGAAACTGAACGCAATGGTAGGAGAGAGGCACTTGACTTGTAGTTTAGGGAGGGCCTACAGTTCATCTTCCACCTGCAACCTCCTGAGCCGCCAGCCACCACCAGCCAAACCGCCGGCCCCAGCGCCGCCTCGCCGCCCCGAAACAACTCCCCACCGCCGGTCCGCCGCCGCCCCGGCCAGCCCTCTAGGCCCCCCGCCCCCACACTGAACCCTAAGATAGATAGTGGGGTACCTCTCCAGCGAGCCCCTATCCCCAATGCGGGTGGTTCTTCCTTAACTCCGGGGAGCTCCTCCACCCCCTAAAAATTACTGACCCAAAAGTCAATTCAGTCGACTGAAGTGTAGCTAAATCAGGTAGAGCAGCAGCACGAGCGAGGGGGAGAGCAGCAGCAGCAGCGTGAGCGAGCGAGCGAGAGCCGGAGCAGCAGTAGCTGGGAGAGCGAGTGAGTGATCGAGTGAGAGCCGGAGCAGCAGAAGCAGTGCGAGCAAGCGAGCAAGAGCCGGAGCAGCAGCAGCAGATCCGGCTGGTATGGCCGCCGCCGCCAAAGGGGCCACGCACTGGGGGAGAGCCACCGTGGAGATGTCGCACGTAGCGCCGGCTTCAAGGTAGCCGCTCCATGGAGGTGCGGTATGGAGCAGCGTCGGCGCCGGGAGGTCGAGTTAAGGAGAAGGTGCGATGTGATGAGTGTACAACCTATTTGGTGGCGTCGAGTAGGCCTCGACTTCGTCCGAGGAGTCGGTGAGGATGCTGCGGTTCCGATGGAACAGGTTAAGGCGGTGCTATGGGGATTGAGCAGCCGCGATAGACGAGGCGATCAACGGAGCAGCTCCTTGGAGGTGGAGGACAGGGCGGCTGAACCGGCGGGACGACGAGATGGACGACGGATCCTCATCCAGGGAGGTGGACGAGGGACGTCGAGCTGTTGCGGTGGACGACATCGTCGGGGAAGAGGCTCCGGCTGGGCAGCAGTGAGGTGGTGGACGGAGGAGGGTGGGGTTTCGTGGCTTGAGCGGAGAGGTTATGGCGGCCTGGGATTTCAAATGGCAAAAAGGAGGCGATGGGAAGGGGTGAACCATGACTTAGGGACGTGCTTGTCCAAAATGTAGGGTGTGTTACAAAAGTACCCCCCACCGATTTGAACTAGGGGCCCTTTCGGCTCAGGGTTAGAAGGGGGATTTCACGTGTCGGGATTTGGCAGCTGGAGGGAGTTTTCACGCGCGTTGTAATTTCGGGATAGCAAGGCGCGGGTTGTGAAGGCACCGGTTTTGGGAGCACGATATCTGAATTTTCGGGATATAACAAGGCACAGGTTAAATTTTAGGTACAACCTAACGTGTAATATTGTACTTGTACGTACCAAATCAATTCGCACTTCCCACAACCAAAAATAAAATGAAAAAATAAAACTATTCACACCACACAAAGAGAGAGTCTTGCCCCATTTTACTATACAAATGCTATTCAAAGCTACTCCCTCCTTCCATCTAAATAGGGCCTAATGCGTTTTCTGATGCTAACTTTGACCAAATATTAGAGCAATAATATATGACATGCAACTTACACAAAGCACACCGTTAAATTCGTGTGTGAAAGGAGCTTTCAATGATATAATTTTCACATTGTGCATGTCATGTACTATTAATCTTGTCAATAGTCAAAGGCGGTCTTAAAAAACACATTATGCCCTATATAGATGGAAGGAGGGAGTATGAATCCATGTTATGTCCAATTAAATTTGTTCGCTTGCTGTATAATGCATGTAACCTAGTCATACCAACATTTTTGTGCATTCCAAATGTCTATACTACCGCTGCAATTCGAACTAAATTTGAATTCGTTTCTCTATTTCAATAAGAATCTACAATCTTGATTGTTGCCAACTTCAACCATCATTCATGTATTACCTTAATAACACACCACATGATTACTATAGAGATAGATATGAACTATGTGCACTACATGAACTCAAATTCTATTTTGTGAATACACTTGATGTTGATTCCAAATAATAGTACATTCGATGTACTAACTATATATTCATAATATAAACCATGTTCCATACATACACCCTGTTTATCACACAAAGTATAGTGCCCCGCCCCCTACATTATGACAGGTATTTAGATCTTAGCTGCAAAAGCCACACATTAGCCCAAATTATAATCAATGTTTTATATATTATACGTAGTACTAGCAAGATGCCCATGCGTTCCACAGAACATCAACATGATCAAGGGGAGGCCTGATGTACAAATATGGAGAGGGGTGTGTGTATCTTTTTTCAAAATTGCCATAGTTTCCTTCCTATATTGCAGGATGGCAAGCACACTGTCGGTGTCAAAACCGGCGTATCTCGGGTAGGGGGTCCTGAACTGTGCGTCTAAGGCTAGTGGTAACAGGAGGCGGGGGACACAATGTTTACCCAGGTTCGGGCCCTCTCGATGGAGGTAATACCCTACTTCCTGCTTGATTGATCTTGATGATATGAGTATTACAAGAGTTGATCTACCACGAGATCGTAGAGGCTAAACCCTAGAAGCTAGCCTATGGTTTGATTGTTGTTCTTGTCCTATGGACTAAACCCTCCGGTTTATATAAACACCGGAGGGGGCTAGGGTTACACATAGTCGGTTACAGAGAAGGAGATCCACATATCCGAAGTGCCAAGCTTGCCTTCCACGCAAAGGAGAGTCCCACCCGGACACGGGACAAAGTCTTCAATCTTGTATCTTCATAGTCCAACAGTCCGGCATAAGTACATAGTCTGGCTGTCCGAGGACCCCGTAATCCAGGACTCCCTCAGTAGCCCCTGAACCAGGCTTCAACGACGATGAGTCCGGTGTGCAGATTGTCTCCGACATTGCAAGGCGGGTTCCTTCTTCGAATACTCCATAGATGATTTTGAACACAAGGATCGTGTCCGGCTCTGCAAAACAAATTCGACATACCACCGTAGAGAGCTTGATAATCCACAAATCTAATCCGCTGACAACTTTTCATAGCGTGACATCACTCCACGGCCCGGTCATTATTTGAACCATTTCCCAACCTGCTACCGCACATATCGTGAGGTGGTTTTATTGGCACATCTTTCGAAGCAGAGATCATGTCCCCTTATCACGGGATTCTCATCAGTACAGGTGTGGGTAACCCAACCACGCCATCAACGCGGCGCTTGTGGAATAAGCGAGTTTACTGGGCAAGTGGGGAGGCGCACAGTTTCTACCGCCTTTATAAAGAGATAATGATCCCTCTTTTTCACCCACGCCTTCTTCTTCCCCTGCTTATACATTCTCGCACGCTCGAGCCCCAGCGCCCAAGTTCTCACCTTCTCCGTAAAGCCATTCCAAACATGTTCGCAGCAGGAGGCAAGTGGATGGTCTCCTCCATTACAGAGGAGGACATTACGAAGCTCCGGGAAGCCGGATACCTGGCCGCAGACATCGCGCACCGGCTCCCGGACGCAAGGCAGATCGTCCCTACTCCAGAACCCCACGAGAGGGTGGTATTCCTTGCTCACTTCGTCCGTGGACTAGGATTCCACCTCCACCCATTTGTCCGTGGGATTATGTTTTACTACGGGCTGGACTTCCATGATCTGGCCCCCAATTTAACCTCAACATCTCGGCGTTTATCATCGTGTGCGAGGCCTTCCTCCGCATTACGCCCCACTTCGGCCTATGGCTGAAGACCTTCAACGTGAAGCTGAAGGTGGTGGTCAGCCAGCAAGCGGAGTTCAGAGGCGCCATGGTGGGCAAGATGCCCAATGTCACCTGGCCTGAAGGCTCCTATGTGGAGACCGTGAAGGGGTGGCAATCGGGGTGGTTCTACATCACCAAGCCACGCGACACCAATTGGGCGACGGCCCCCGAATTTTGATCCGGCATCCCCATGCGGCTTACTTCTTGGAAAGAGAAGGGCCTAGCCTGGGGCTCACCGGTAGAGCTGAACGGACTTCAGACCTGCGTCAAGAATATGATAAGCAAGAAAATCAAGCTTGTTAATGTGGTCCAGGTCATGCTCCTCTGCCGGATCCTTCCGTGCCAAAGATGGGCCTTCAATATGTGGGAGTTCGACCCGGCCAAACACCAGACGCTATGAGAGCTCTTTGACACGACACACGAAGACGTCTGGAAGGTGCTGTTCAAGGCCGCCGAGGTACCTCCTCCCATAACCGAGGATCACGGACTTAGCGCAAAGCACCCCGCCAATCCGGGTAAGTTCTTTATATTTTGCTAGACGTTCCTTTTCCCAACATATTCATGGGAGAAACCTAAGCCTCCATGTCAATTAAACAGGACTGGGTAGAGATAGCGGAGCGGATTGACTGTCTAGATCCACTACCCGAGGATCTAGCAATGCTCCTCTTAACGAAGATGCTGTTTCTGGCGCCTTATGAGGTGCCGGAGAAGAAGGCCAAGAAGAAGGCCACGGGGACCAGGAAAGGTCTCCGGCGCAAGGTTGTATTGGAGTCATCGTCCGAAGACACCAAGGCGCGCTCCTCCGGAGATGAGGAGCAGGAAGAGGAAATCCCTCCCCCAACCAGGGGGGAGAAGAAAAGGAAGGCCGCCCCATCTGGGGAGGCCGAAGGGTCCAAGAAGGGAAAGACCCTCCCTCCGGACCACTCCACCACAGCCGCCTACAGCGACGAGGAGTGGTTGCCCAGGGACAAGCCCCTGGCGAAGTCATAAGTATCCAGACACTATAATACTTCCGATACGTTTTGCTTTGCTGCTTCTTATCATGCCAATCATACTCGTGCAGTCCAGCCAAAGCCCACATCGACATATCCCCCTCGGATGGGTCTTTGGGCTAGTCAGCGATGAACAACGATTCAATCCCGATGGCCACCTCCCCCTGGCCCGTGAACGACACTGAGGTGTTGTCTCAGAGGATACCGGACCAGGGGGAGACCGTTCTGGAGACGCCCCAAGGCGAAATTCCAGACTCCGGGCACATGGGAGGGAAGACCCCCATGGATGCTAAGAACGGGGGCCGCAACAAGTCTGGCCCCCAGCCGGATACTGTGCCGGAACCCGCAGTGGTTCCAGATTCGGGTAGGCAGCCTCTCTCTAAGGGGGGCGAGCCGCCCGCGCCGATGACCTCTGTCCCACCAAAGGCATCAGACAACTTGCTGGAAGCGCTTCGCGGCGCTTCCATTGACGAAGAGCACAACACCATCATGAGTGCGGTGATTGAGAAGGTTCGGTCCGCCAAAAGTGGATTTACTGAAGCCTGCGCCAGCCTCCTAACAGGCTTTGAGGTAAGTAATCAAATTATTAGAAAATGTCATAGCATAGACAATAGCCCCTGATGCTCTGTTTGGTGTTTGGAAAGAAAGGCCGAATAGAGGATCAAAAAACATCCACAAGAGTCTAATAAGAACATGTCTATGTGAATAAGCAGGCGTATCTGCTGGCCGCTGCTGCTCGCACTATAGAGGTCTCCGGACTGAAGCAGGACCTGGAGCGAACCGAGGGAGAGCTCGGCCTCGTGAAGAGGCAGCTCGAGGAGAACAAAGGTACATAGTACCCTGTCTGTATATTTATAAAGAAAAAGTGGTTTGAGCTCATGAAAACGTCGTGAACTTTAATAGGGGCCACGACCGAAGTGGCGGCCCTGAAGAAGGTGCTGACCGATGCCGAAGACAAAGTGGCCAAGGAGCGCACCGAGCACGAGAAGCAAAAGGCCCGGGTCGACGAGGTCCAGCAAGAGCTCCGGGATTTTGTCAAGAAATACGAGTCCCTGGAGCATGACTCTAAGACGCAAGAGTCCAAGCTTGCGAAGGCCCTCCAGAGCGCACAAGATGCCAAGGCCAAAGCCCAAAAGGCCCTCCAGGAGGTTCAGGCGGCCAAGAAGATTGCGGCGGGTAAGGCTTTCAATATGCAAAGCAAGCATGTGAAGGAGGCTTTCTTATTACTTACCCAAATTTGGAGCTCTCCAGGAGCATTCGCAGATCTGCCGTGCAGCAAATCTGATGTCGCAGAGTTCTACCGAGCTGAAGAAGGGAGCTCGACGGAGAAGATGTTCTGGGCCCAGTATATTGGGGCCGAACAGCCGATGCCCTTGAGCGACCAGCTGAAGCAACTGGTCGACCTGCACAAGGCTGCCAAACTGGCCATGAAGGACCTTATAGTCCGGATGTGGCCTGCCGAGCCCCTGACCAGCAGCTACTTTGGCCTAGTGAAGCGGCTTGTGAATGCCTGCCCGAGGCTTGAAGTCATAAAGCAGTCAGTTTGTATTGAAGGCGCGTGCAGGGCCTTCGCCCGCGCGAAAGTGCACTGGGCAAAGATGGATGCCGAGAAGCCGGTGACGGAGGGGCCGCCGAAGGGTAAGGAGCACCGCCACCCCAAAAAGTATTACGACGGTGTCCTGAAGGGCACCCGCCTTGTGGCGGAGGAATGCGCTAAGGATGTAATATTTGAATGAATGTACTCATTTGATCCTATAATATGGAAATGAGTTCATGTGCACTATATAACGCTTGTTGATTTAAAATATTACCTTCTGTGCGGCTGTTTATAAAATCTGAGAGTTGGCCAGTCGTCGGCTTCTGCCCCCATGTAACTAGTACCGGGGTGTTCGGGGTAAATCTAAACACTCTTTATCCAAATTTTTGGTCCTTTGAGGAGGTGTTTAGCGCAACGAACAAGGCAATCGGACTATATAGCTTTATCACTCTCACTTAGCCATAGAAGTCTATAATTTTAAATTTTGGCGTAGCCCCTGGTATTCGAAAGGCCGAACTTGGAGTGCTATACAGCCTAAATCGAACAAGGCCGATTGCTCGCCCGAAGCGGAAAAAATCTTTAAGGATTTGAGACTTCTCGAACAGCGACCAGCTCACGCCACATCATGACAGTCAATTTTCGGCTTTCTCTACTGAGGTGCTCATCCGGAAGAACCGGAACACAATCGCAGTAGTTCTCCCTGCGCTACCTTAGCCGATATAGCGGAATATAAGGTACCAAAACATGGGAGCCAGATAAACCCAACTATTGACCCAAGACATGATTCGGAGCTGATGCATATAGTGCTATAAGTTCGGGGTGCCACACTGTCGAAAGTGTTCGGACTTTTTCTTGCCGTGTTATGGGGTACACTAAAGCCCCTGGCAAACTGAACGTACCAGAATGTATGGATGCGATTTGCAATAAATAAATATTTAAGTAAAAAAAGGAGAAAGAAAGTAATAATAAGCTGACGCTGTACATTATTTCCCATTGTTATTTGAATGATATGTCAAGGCGTATGTATAGACATAGTGCGATAAGCAAAATAGGACTGTTTGACATGTCCTACCCAAGAGTGAGCTGCGTATGGGTATGTAAAACAGGCATAGCGATTGTTATCAGAGACCACCTGGGGATTCCCTTGTACGACAAAGATCCTTGCCTCCTTGGTGTCTCCATCCCGTGCTGGGTCCGGTAATCGGACTATCCGAAGATCCTCCGGAATATAGGGACCTGAAAGAAAGAAAAGTGTGAAGGTATACGGATCCTGGGGCGGTTGAGCCGCGTTGTGGGCCGTATTGTAGCTATGCCTCCGCCTATGCCCATGGTATTTTTAGTGTGTAATTATGTACGCACGGCACAAATTTAACCGCTTGACTAGGACTAGGTCGGAGGCTGAATTGCCAGGCGAGCTCAGGATGTGCCAGCCGATCCTGTTGCAGAGTGCTCCGGACTCGCTTAGCGGTGTCCGGGGGCTTTATTGCCGAATTAGAGGTCTGCCTAAGTAGGCTGCTATGGACTTCTGCTGCGAGGGCCGCAGTGTGCTCATCTGTACAGAGGGAGCGCTCTGTGTTTCCGTTGACTGTTATAACCCCGTGAGGACCTGGCATCTTGAGCTTGAGGTAGGCATAATGCGTTACCACATTGAATCTAGCAAGTGCAGTTCGTCCGAGCAGTGCATGATAGCCACTTCAGAAGGGGATGATATCGAAGATTAACTCCTCGCTTCGGAAGTTGTCCGGAGATCCGAAGACTACTTCAAGTGTGATTGAGCCCGTGCAACAGGCCTCTACACCTGGTATGGCACCTTTAAAGGTGGTTTTGGTGGGTTTGATCCTCGAGGGATCGATGCCCATTTTGCGCACTGTATCCTGATAGAGCAGGTTTAGGCTGCTGCCACCGTCCATAAGGACTCGTGTGAGGTGGAATCCGTTAATGATGGGGTCGAGGACCAGTGCGGCCGAACCGCCATGACGGATACTGGTTGGATGGTCCCTGCGATCGAAGGTGATCGGACAAGAAGACCATGGGTTGAACTTTGGGGCGACTAGCTCCATCGCGTAGACGTCCCTTAGTGCACGCTTTTGCTCCCGCTTGGGAATATGGGTGGCGTATATCATGTTTACCGTTTTCATTTGGGGAGAAAATTTCTTCTGTCCTCCTGTGTTCGGCAGCCGGGGCCCCTCGTCATCATCACTATGCGGCCCCTTTCCTTATGTTCGACATTCAACTTGTCGGCCTGTTTAAACACCCAACATTCTCTGTTGGTGTGGTTGGCTGGTTTATCAGGGGTGCCGTGAATTTGACACGAGCGATCGAGTATGCGGTCCAGACTGGACGGGCTCGAATTGTTTCTTTTGAATGGCTTTTTCCGCTGACCGGACTCAGAGCCGCTGAATCCAGCATTGACTGATGTGTCTTCGGCGTTGTCGCCATTGTTGCGACGCTTGTGTTTGTTGCGTCGGGGCTTGCTGTTGTTTTCTCTGGCATCTGAAGTGCCAGGATTTCTTGATGTGCTGTTGCTGCAAGCCAGCCAACTGTCCTCGCTCGCACAAAAGCGGGTCATGAGTGTCGTGAGGGCTGCCATGGACTTCGGCTTCTCTTGGCCGAGGTGTCGGGCGAGCCACTCATCGCGGATGTTATGCTTAAAGGCCGCTAGGGCTTCTGCGTCCGTACAATCGACAATTTGGTTCTTTTTAGTTAGGAACCGAGTCCAGAATTTCCTGGATGACTCTCCGGGCTGTTGGGTTATGTGACTTAAGTCATCAGCATTCGGCGGTCGCACATAAGTGCCCTGGAAGTTGTCAATAAGTGCGTCTTCCAGGTTCTCCCAACTGACAATGGAGTTTGCCGACATGCTATTCAGCCAATGCCGAGCCGGTCCCTTGAGTTTTAGTGGGAGGTACTTGATGGCGTGTAGATCATCGCCGCGGGTCATGTCAATGTGGAGAAGGAAATCTTCAATCCATACCGCAGGGTCTGTTGTACTATCGTATGATTCAATATTCACGGGTTTAAACCCTTCTGGGAAATCATGATCCATTACTTCGTCAGTGAAGCATAGGGGGTGTGCGACGCCTCTATGTTGGGCTACATCACGACGCAGTTCAAATGAGTCTGATTTGTTGTATTCGGCCCGACCGGATTTGTTTTTAGTACATCCGGCGTGATGGTCGTCATCTCGCCTTGCGACGTGCCCCCATGATCCGTAGATCGATCTTGGCTGTCCTGCTTTGTTTTCCAATATGTCTCGCAGGTCCGACGTGTAGCCCCTTGCCTTGGTGTTTTTGTTTGATTGGTGATGGGGTGCGGGCTGGTGTTCGGGCTGATACACCTCTTTGTCTCGGCCACGCGGTGGTCGGTCAGCCGCATCATGCGCTAGTAGTATAGGCTTTAATGCCTCCTCCTCGAGTTGAGGTAGCAATCTGCGATGTGGGTAACTTTTGGTTGGGCGCTCGAGTCCGTATTTCTCGGCTGCCAGGACCTCAGTCCATCTATCAGTTTGCAGATCTTGATCAGCTTGAAGCTGCTGCTGCTGTTTCTTCAGGCTTTTTGAAGTGGCTATAAGCCGGCTCTTGAAGCGCTCCTGCTCTACGGGATCCTCAGGCACAATGAATTCTTTGTCGCCGAGGCTCACCTCTTCTTCGGAGAGGGGCATGTAATTATCAACCTCCAAGTCTCCATCCATTTCCTGTTCATGAGAGCTAACTTGCCCATCCTCCTGTTCGGCCTGCTCGAAGTTTGGCTGGGCGGGATTGTTTTCGTCTTCGACATCATCTGGAGTGCTATTGTCTCTTGTGGCGGTATCGCTATTTTTGCTATGGCGGGGCTTAGAGCGGCGCCGATGACGCTGGTGCTTAGATTGCTTCTCAAGGGGATTATCCTCCGTTGCCTCATCGCCATCGCTTTCTTTGGGGGTATCCACCATATATATATCATATGATGAAGTGGTTGTCCAGCGTCCTGTGGGCGGTGGTTCTTGTTCTTCTCCTGCATCGTCGTCCATACCGTCGATGTCTTTGGAGTCGAAGTAAAGTATGTCGGTTAAGTCATCGACAGTGGCTATTAAGTGGGTGGTGGGTGGGGAATGGATTTCTTCGTCGTCCGCTTCCCACTCAAGCCGGACATAGTTCGGCCAAGAGTCTCCTGACAAAGAGAGAGACTTTAATGAATTTAGCACGTCGCCCAAGGGTGAGTGCTGAAAGATGTCCGCGGAGGTAAACTTTGTGATCAGTGCCCAATCAGATTCGATAGGCGCGGATGCACGCGGTTCGGAGACTATGGCCGGAGTCGAGTCCGAGGGTCCGATAACATAGATCTCATTGGAGGTGAAGTCTGTGTTTGGCTCTAACACCGCTGAATGTGCGGCCTCCATGGCGGGGTCCATCCACCCGTCCTCGGATGGCACGATCTGCTCCGGATTAACAGCCGGGGCAGCCGCAGGTGTGATCTCCCAAACACCGCCCTATGACAGATCTAAGTCATGCTCGTCGTGACTGTTCGGCGCACCTGACACGGGCTCGAATCCGTCAAAGATCAAGTCTCTGCGGATGTCGGCGGTGTAGTTCAAGCTTCCAAACCTAACCTGATGGCCAGGGGCGTAGCTATCAATCTGCTCCAGGTGGCCAAGCGAGTTGGCCCGTAGTACGAAGCCACCGAATACGAAGATCTGTCCGGGAAGGAAAACCTCACACTGGACCGCGTCGTTGTAGCTGATTGAAGGAGCCATCAAGACTTATCTTGACGACACAGTGGAACTCTCAATGAAAGCACCAATGTCGGTGTCAAAACCGGCGGATCTTGGGTAGGGGGTCCCGAACTATGCGTCTAAGGCTAATGGTAACAGGAGGCGGGGGACACAATGTTTACCCAGGTTTGGACCCTCTCGATGGAGGTAATACCCTACTTCCTGCTTGATTGATATTAATGATATGAGTATTACAAGAGTTGATCTACCATGATATCATAGATGCTAAACCCTAGAAGCTAGCCTATGGTATGATTATTGTTCTTGTCCTACGGACTAAACTCTCCGGTTTATATAGACACCGGAGGGGGCTAGGGTTACACAGAGTCGGTTACAGAGAAGGAGATCTACATATCCGAATTGCCAAGCTTGCCTTCCACGCAAAGGAGAGTCCCACCCGGACACGGGACGAAGTCTTGAATCTTGTATCTTCATAGTCCAACAGTCCGACATAAGCATAGTCCGGCTGTCTGAGGACCCCCTAATCCAGGACTCCCTCACACACCATCATCAACAACTCCGTTTTTATAAGAGTAGAGATAAAGTATATTATATGTAGTATAACATGTTCATAACCACACCATGTGTATCACCGTTATATAAATTCACACATGCGTCGGTTTAAAACACTATGATAAATTCTTCAAATATTCGAATTTGCTTTTTATAATGAAGTATGATCTCTATTTGTCTTTTACACCCACATAATCCTCTTATCTTTGTAGCTAGCGCTAACTTTCTCTCATGCATGCACACGCCCGCATCCCTCTCACCCTCCCTCAGCATTCTCTAACTCCATTGCGCAAATTCGTCTTTTCACTTTAGGTCGTTCACCCACGGTGTGTGTAGGGGATGTCTACTACACAACCTTCTTCTTGTAGACGTTGTTGGGCCTGCAAGTGCACAGGTTTGTAGGACAGTAGCAAATTTCCCTCAAGTGGATGACCTAAGGTTTATCAATCCGTGGGAGGCGTAGGATGAAGATGGTCTCTCTCAAACAACCCTGTAACCAAATAACAAAGAGTCTCTTGTGTCCCCAACACACCCAATACAATGGTAAATTGTATAGGTGCACTAGTTCGGCGAAGAGATGGTGATACAAGTGCAATATGGATAGTAGATATAGGTTTTTGTAATCTGAAATTATAAAAACAGCAAGGTAACTAATGATAAAAGTGAGCGTAAACGGTATTGCAATGATAGGAAACTAGGCCTAGGGTTCATACTTTCACTAGTGCAAGTTCTCTCAACAATAATAACATAGATAGATCATATAACAATCCCTCAACATGCAACAAAGAGTCACTCCAAAGACACTAATAGCGGAGAACAAACGAAGAGAGTATGGTAGGGTATGAAACCACCTCAAAGTTATCCTTTCTGTTCTATCTATTCAAGAGTTCATAGTAAAATAACATGAAGCTATTCTTTCCGCTCAATCTATCATAGAGTTCATACTAGAATAACACCTTAAGACACAAATCAACCAAAACCCTAATGTCACCTAGATACTCCATTGTCACCTCAAGTATCCGTGGGCATGATTATACGATATGCATCACACAATCTCAGATTCATCTATTCAACCAACACAAAGTACTTCAAAGAGTGCCCCAAAGTTTCTACTGAAGAGTCAAGACGAAAACGTGTGCCAACCCCTATGCATAGGTTCATGGGTGGAACCCGCAAGTTGGTCACCAAAACATACATCAAGTGGCACATGATATCCCATTGTCACCACAGATAAGCACGGCAAGACATACATCAAGTGTTCTCAAATCCTTAAAGACTCAATCCGATAAGATAACTTCAAAGGGAAAACTCAATCCTTTACAAGAGAGTAGAGGGGGAGAAACATCATAAAATCCAACTATAATAGCAAAGCTCGTGATACATCAAGATCGTGCCATAGAGAGAACACGAGAGAGAGAGAGAGATCAAACACATAGCTACGGGTACATACCCTCAGCCCGAGGGTGAACTACTCCCTCCTCATCATGGAGATCGCTGGGATGATGAAGATGGCCACAGGTGAGGGATCCCCCCTCCGGCAAGGTGCCGGAGCAGGGTCCCGATTGGTTTTTGGTGGCTACAGAGGCTTGCGGGAGCGGAACTCCCGATCTATCTTCTCCTTGGATGTTTTTAGGGTATGTGGGACTATATAGGCGAAAGAAGTCGGTCGGGAGGTGCTCGAGGGGCCCACGAGACAGGGGGGCGTGCCCAGTAGGGGGGGGGGGCGCCCTCCTATCTCCTGGCCTCCTCGAGGCTCTTCTGACATGAACTCCAAGTCTCCTGGGTGATATTCTTCCAAAAAATCACGCTGCCGAAGGTTTCATTCCGTTTGATATTCCTTTTCTTCGAAATACTGAAACAGGCAATAAAACAACAATATGGGCTGGGCCTCCAGTTAATAGGTTAGTCCCAAAAGTAATATAAAAGTGTATAATAAAGCCCATAATCATTCAAAACAGATAATAAAATAGCATGAATGCTTCATAAATTATAGATACGTTGGAGACGTATCAGCATCCCCAAGCTTAATTCCTGCTCGTCCTCGAGTAGGCAAATGATAAAAGAAAGAATTTATGAAGTGTGAATGCTAGAAGGTGCACAAGTTTGATCAATGATAATTTCAATCACCTTTACTAGCATCATTATATGTCATAACAGTAGTTCATCTCATAAAACTTTTCATGATCAAGTAACAAGCTATTCACATGTTAAAGCATAGACCATAAACTTTCTTGAAAACTAGCAAACTTCATTCTTAGTCATCAAACAATTGCAATTCATCCTATTTTCAGGAAGGGTCTATGTCAGAGCTTTGATTTAGCAAACTTCACATACTCAACTATCATATAGTCTTCTACAATTGCTAACACTCACGCAATACTTGTGGTTATGAAGTTTTAATCAGACACAGAGAAAGATAGGGGCTTATAATGTTGCCTCCAAACGTATTCACCTTTGGGTGATGTCAGCAATAATAGTTCATGCTAACGTATATCCAATTGGATATATATATCAGGATCACCCTAACACAAAGTGCTTGCCAAAGGATAAAATGAAAAAGGGAAAGGTGAAGATCACCTTGACTCTTGCATAAAGTAAAAGACATAAAGTAAAAGATAGGCCCTTCGCATATGGAAGCAGAGGTTGTCATGCACTTTTAGGGTTGGATACACAAAATCTTAATGCGAAAGAACGTCACTTTATATTGCCACTTGTATATGGACCTTTATTATGCAGTCCGTCGCTTTTATTGCTTCCATAACAAGATTGTACAAAGCTTATTTTCTCCGCACTAATAAGTCATGCATATTTAGAGAGCAATTTTTATTGCTTGCACCGATGACAACTTACTTGAAGGATCTTACTCAATCCATAGGTAGGTATGGTGGACTCGCATGGAAAAAACTGGGTTTAAGGATATTTGGAAGCACAATTAGTATCTCTACTTGGTGCAAGGAATTTTGGCTAGCATGAGGGGGAAAGGAAAGCTCAACATGTTTGAATGATCCATGACAATATACTTTAACTGAGATGTGAGAAAACGTAACCCATTACGTTGTCTTCCTTGTCCAACATCAACTCTTTAGTATGTCATACATAATGAGTGCTCACAATTATAAAAGATGTCTAAGATAGTATATTTATATGTGAAATCTCTCTTCCTTCAATATTCTTTCATGAATTGTTCAAATGACCAATACAATGCTTGCTAACCTTCAATAAATTTACAACCTCTACTTCTTAGATGTGAAGTCATTACTCCCCATGGGATAAGCAAATGAAACATATATAAATTCAGATTTATGACAATCAACTCATTCAACAATTTACTCATAGGATATAAGTGAAGCACACGAGTAAATGACAAACTACTCCAAAAATATATAAGTGAAGATCAATGAGTAGCTAAATAATTACGCAACTATGTGAAGACTCTCTCTCATTAAAGAATTTCAGATATTGGTATTGTATTCAAACAGCAAGAAAATCAAAACAAAATGACATTGCAAGGATAGCACAACTCATGTGAAGAAGCAAAAACTTAGGCTCAACAGATACTAACCGATAGTTGTTGAAGAAGAAAGGTGGGATGCCTACCGGGGCATCCCCAAGCTTAGATGCTTGAGACTTCTTGAAATATTATCTTGGGGTGCCTTGGGAATCTCCAAGCTTGAGCTTTTATGTCTCATTAATTCCTCTCATATCATGGTTTCTCTTCTTTTTATCAAAAGCTTCATCCAGAACAAACTCAACAAGAACTCGTGAGATAGGTTAGTATAAACCAATGCAAAACCTTATCATTTTATACTGTAACAAATCACTTAAATTATTGCTCAACATTGCATACTAAATGCCTCTGCATATTTAATACTCCTATCCTCAAATAGAATCATTAAACAAGCAAACATATGCAAACAATGCAAACATACCAGCAATCTGCCAAAACAGTACAGTCTGTAAGGAACGCAAGAGTATCAATACTTCCCTAACTCCAAAAATTATGAGAAAAATACTACGCTGTAGAAGTTTTATCAGAGCTTAGTATGCAAAAATATTCAGCATTATACCATTCTCTGACTTTTCTAGGGAATTTTTGCAACAGCGGTAAACTTTCTGTTTTCAAACAGCAACATGCATACTAGCAAAATAAGCAAGGCAAAGGCTATCCTTGACATTTTTATTGAAAATAAAGATGCAAAACATTAATCTAAATAACATCAAGAAAATACTAACGAAAGAAAATGATGCTCCAAGCAAAACACATATCATGTCGTGAATAAAAATATAGCTCCAAGTGAAGTTACCGATGAACGAAGACGAAAGAGGGGATGCCTTCCGGGGCATCCCCAAGCTTAGGCTCTTGGTTGTCCTTGAATATTACCTTGGGGTGCCTTGGGCATCCCCAAGCTTAGGCTCTTGCCACTCCTTATTCCATAGTCCATCGAATCTTTACCCAAAACTTGAAAACTTCAACCACACAAAACTCAAAACAAAACTCGTAAGCTCCGTTAGTATAAGAAAATAAAACCATCACTTAGGTACTGTAATGAACTCATTCTAAATTCATATTGGTGTAATATATACTGTATTCTAACTTCTCTATGGTTCATACCCTCCGATACTAATCATAGATTCATCAAAATAAGCAAACAACACATAGAAAACAGAATCTGTCAAAAAAGAACAGTCTGTAGTAATCTGTATCAAACATATAATCATGGAACTCAAAAAATTCTGAAATAAATTGGTGGACCTGGGGAATTTGTCTATAAATCATATGCAAAAAGAATCAACCTAAAAGCACTCTCCAGTAAAACATGACAGCTAATCTCATGAGCGCAAAAGTTTCTGTTTTTTACAGCAAGATCATATAAACTTCACCCAAGTCTTCCCAAAGGTTCTACTTGGCTCTTTATTGAAAGAAACGCTATAAAACATGATTAATAAAGTAGCATAATAATGTGGACACAAAAAAATAGTAAGGGTAAATATTGGGTTGTCTCCCAACAAGCACTTTTCTTTAATGCTTTTCTAGCTAGGCATGATGATGACAATGATGCTCACATAAAAGATAAGAATTGAAACATAACGGGAGCATCATGAAGCATATGACTAGCACATTTAAGTCTAACCCACTTCCTATACATCGGTATTTTGTGAGCAAACAACTTATGAGAACAATAATCAACTAGCATAGGAAGGCAAAACAAGCATAGCTTCACGATTTTAAGCACATAGGGAGGAAACGTGATATTATTGCAATTCCTACAAGCATATGTTCCTCCCTCATAATAAGTTTCAGTAGTATCATGAATGAATTCAACAATATAACCATCACCTAAAGCATTCTTTTCATTATCTACAAGCATATAAAATTTACTATTCTCCACATAAGCAAAATTCTTCTCATTCGGGATAGTGGGAGTATCATACGAGACTTGAACACTAAAAATTGTTTCCACATTAAAAGAGTAATGTTCTGAAAAAGGGTAATCATAATAATGACAAGTTTTATAAATATAATCATCACTACTTTTTGTATCATAAGTTTCATCACAATAATCATCATAAGTAGCAACTTCGTTCTCGTCATAATCGATTGAAACCTCTCCCAAGATAGTGGAATCACTAAATAAAGTTGACACTCTTCCAAATCCACTTTCATATTCATCACAATAAGATTAAACATCCTCCAAAATAGTGGGATAACTACTTCCTAAAGTTTACACTCTTCCAAACCCACTTTCATCAATATAATCATCATAGGTAAGAGGCATGCTATCATCATAACAACTTTGCATATCAAAACTTGGGATGCTAAAAATATCATCTTCATTAAACATAGCATCCCCAAGCTTGGGACAAACATTAATTTCAGCAAATATATTATCAAATATTTCATCCTCTTCAAACATAGCTTCCCCAAGCTTGGGCCTTCTCATATCATAAGCACAATCACTCTCATCATTAATAGTATGGATAGCACCAATAGTATAGCAATTATCATCATCACAATGAGTAGTAGGAGCAACATCATTTGGGAGGGATACCTTTTTACCTTTGCTGCTCCTTCTCTTCCTTTTCTTCTTCACATTATGTGTGGGTTCAACCTTCTTCCTTGAGCTCCTTATTGATGAGATTGGTCGAATAGAAGGCTCCTCCTCGATACCTGATTCATCAGAAGAAATAATAGGAGGATAATGGGAAGTCTCTTCCCTTTCATTAGTATTCTCTTCATCTTCTATTTGTTTTCTTTTCTTTAGGTAATTGGTAATATAAGGATTTTCAATGAAATTCACCGTACAATACAAATAAATCTTCTCTAGATAAATATCAAGGAATTTCTTAAGGGCAAAATCTGGAAGATCCTTAGTTAAACGTTTCAATTCTTCATAACCGAAAAGCAAACTAAGTTCATTATAATGTGCAAGGGAAATCAAATGATCAAAATTTTTGGACATGATTCGATCATGAAATAATTTGCATAGGAGATGTAAATGACCACGTTAATTGCAAAGTTCACAAGTACGACAAAGGAAATGTAAATTTTTAGCACTCCCATTTAACTTTTCTTGCAACAATTTAGTTTCTAAATGCTTATGCCTCTTGCAATATATATCTTCTCTATTTGGTGTGTTCATGCAAACATGCACTCCACAAAATTTGACATGCTTATAAGAGATATTTTCATCATGACTAGAGCAATCGTCATTAGTACTATGGATATTCAAGGAGTTTATACTAACAACATTGCAATCATGCTGATCATTCAAAGATTGAGTGTCAAACATTCTATAGATTTCTTCTTCTAGCACTTGAGCACAATTTTCCTTTTCATCATACTCACGAAAGATATTAAAAAGACGAAGCGTATGAGACAAACTCAATTCCATTTTTTTGTAGTTTTCTTTTATAAACTAAACTAGTGATAAAACACGAAACAAAAAGATTCAATTGCAAGATCTAAAGATATACCTTCAAGCACTCAAGTCCCCGGCAACGGCGCAAGAAAAGAGCTTGATGTCTACTACACAACCTTCTTCTTGTAGACGTTGTTGGGCCTGCAAGTGCACAGGTTTGTAGGACAGTAGCAAATTTCCCTCAAGTGGATGACCTAAGGTTTATCAATCCGTGGGAGGTGTAGGATGAAGATGGTCTCTCTCACACAACCCTGTAACCAAATAACAAAGAGTCTCTTGTGTCCCCAACACACCCAATACAATGGTAAATTGTATAGGTGCACTAGTTCGGCAAAGAGATGGTGATACAAGTGCAATATGGATAGTAGATATAGGTTTTTGTAATCTGAAATTATAAAAACAGCAAGGTAACTAATGATAAAAGTGAGCGTAAACAGTATTGCAATGATAGGAAACTAGGCCTAGGGTTCATACTTTCACTAGTGCAAGTTCTCTCAACAATAATAACATAGATAGATCATATAACAATCCCTCAACATGCAACAAAGAGTCACTCCAAAGACACTAATAGCGTAGAACAAACGAAGAGATTATGGTAGGGTATAAAACCACCTCAAAGTTATCCGTTTTGTTCTATCTATTCAAGAGTTCGTAGTAAAATAACATGAAGCTATTCTTTCCGCTCAATCTATCATAGAGTTCATACTAGAATAACACCTTAAGACACAAATCAACCAAAACCCTAATGTCACCTAGATACTCCATTGTCACCTCAAGTATCCGTGGGCATGATTATACGATATGCATCACACAGTCTCAGATTCATCTATTCAACCAACACAAAGTACTTCAAAGAGTGCCCCAAAGTTTCTACTGAAGAGTCAAGACGAAAACGTGTGCCAACCCCTATGCATAGGTTCATGGGCGGAACCCGCAAGTTGTTCGACAAAACATACATCAAGTGGCACATGGTATCCCATTGTCACCACAGATAAGCACGCCAAGACATACATCAAGTGTTCTCAAATCCTTAAAGACTCAATCCGATAAGATAACTTCAAAGGGAAAACTCAATCCATTACAAGAGAGTAGAGGGGGAGAAACATCATAAGATCCAACTATAATAGCAAAGCTCGTGATACATCAAGATCATGCCATAGAGAGAACACGAGAGAGAGAGAGAGAGAGAGAGAGAGAGAGAGAGATCAAACACATAGCTACTGGTACATACCCTCAGCCCCGAGGGTGAACTACCCCCTCCTCGTCATGGATAGCGCCGGATGATGAAGATGGCCGCCGGTGATGGGATCCCCCTCCGGCAGGGTGCCGGAACGGCCCCCGAGTGATTTTTGGTGGCTACAGAGGCTTGTGGCGGCGGAACTCCCGATCTATCTTCTCCTTGGATGTTTTTAGGGTACGTGGGACTATATAGGCGAAAGAAGTCGGTCGGGAGGTGCTCGAGGGGCCCACGAGACAGGGGGCGTGCCCAATAGTGGGGGGCCCCTCCTATCTCCTGGCCTCCTCGAGGCTCTTCTAACGTGAACTCCAAGTCTCCTGGGTGATATTCTTCCAAAAAATCACGCTGCCGAAGGTTTCATTCCGTTTGGACTCCGTTTGATATTCCTTTTCTTCGAAATACTGAAACAAGCAATAAAACAATAATATGGGCTGGGCCTCCGGTTAATAGGTTAGTCCCAAAAGTAATATAAAAGTGTATGATAAAGCCCATAATCATTCAAAACAGATAATAAAATAGCATGAATGCTTCATAAATTATAGATATGTTGGCAACGTATCAGTAGGCCCCCCAACTCCTTCTTTACGGCACACATCAATCGATATGCCTCTCAAGTCAGGTGTGCCTAGCACAAACACAAGCTTCCCCTCTTCTCTTATCACCGTCCATGCCTCACTCTCACCACTCTTTCATCGATCTTGTACTCGCACACTCCTTCCCCCTCGATATAGTATGCCTCTCGCACCACCTCCTAGATGCATCCCTCTCTCTCTATCCTTCTCCTCGTGCCTCATTTTCTTCTAACACAGACATGCATCTATACCGATCGATCTCCCAACATATACCTAGGTCGACTTTAACTATTCCCCCCCATCGATCTACGTACCTCACAAGTTATGTCTCTCATTTCTCTGACAAAGGACGATTGATATTCCTATATAGTTACGTATGCTTACCATAGCCATATCGTCCCCCCTCATCATTCGTGCATGCCTCCTGACCCGTCTCTCACACGCACGTGCATAGACAGGCAGCCATCCCCTCTCTTATTGATATTGCAGGCATGCCCTCCGTTTGTCTAGCAAGCCTATCCCACCATTTGTTAGAACCAACTCCACTACCACCCCCTCCAACACTCTAGCTCTGTCTCTCTCCCAACCTTATTCCTCATCTATACATATGCATGGATGCTGATCGATCTCCCTTAATACATGAGGTAGATCGATCTCCCTTAATACATGAGGTAGGCCTCTCTCCTCCTCCACACATATACCAGCCATTGTACCTCTATAGTTAATTAGGCCTCCCCCACCACACACCGATAGTCGAGCACTGTAGGTAGGTATCCATGCCATAGAGACAAACTGCACCTGTCCCCTCTCATGTTCCAGTAGGCCAGCCACTCTATATCTTTGACGTGGGCACACACAAATTTGATGGCACTCTTTATCGATCATGCACGCACACACACACACACATCATCCCTCTCTTCAATTCGATGGAAACCTCAAGCCGATGATACCTCCACCCTGTTCTTGTGGACCGCCCCCTCTATATATTATATATATGATATATCCAGGACTCTATTTCACACACATTGCATATGTTTCATTTTTTAATTGAACCCCCCCCCCCCCAAAAAAAACTCTCACGAACCCACATACTATATCTCTCTATGTTTGTATCTCTCTCACACAACCCCACATAGGTGGTGTGCATATACAAGAAGAGAATAGGTGCACCATGCATGTACTCACGCTTCGTGCCCAGCCACACCCGCGCGGGTACATGGTGGAGCTCATTTCTGTATGAAATGGCAGCCCACGTGCTAATTTGAACGCGTGTAGCGGCCGTTTACCTACGGAGGTCGTGTACCATGCGTGCACGAAACAAAGTTCGACTTGATGTGTTGGCGCATTATTTTTAAATAAAGTTATATCGCTCAATGGCATGAACACAGAATATAAAATGATTTTTGTGGAGAAAAAGGTAGCCCGCTCCACTATATACAATGGAGCCTCCCTACCTGGTTTGTCTCTCTTCAGAGTATCTCACACAAGGCTGCAGTGGACTCTCTCTCTCTCTCACCGTTGGTCACTGATCCGGCCGCATCCCGTCCGCTGGCAGAAAGGGAGGATGTGCATCGTTTCTCCGTTCGACGGCGCTGAGGCATCATGTCCCGATCTGCGGTACACACCGTTCTCTCTGACCAAGCTTCGGCGCGGTAGGGCCTACGCCACCTACTCACTGCCACAATATGGGAAGATTCCGCCCGCCGCCGCTCACTGATACGTCTCCAACGTATCTATAATTTTTGATTGCTCCATGCTACTTTATCTACTGTTTTAGGCAATATTGGGCTTTATTATCCACTTTTATATTATTTATGGGACTAACCTATTAACCGGAGGCCCAGCCCAGATTTGCTGTTTTATGCCTATTTCAGTGTTTCGAGGAAAAGGAATATCAAACGGAGTCAAAACGGAACGAAATCAACTGGAGAAGTTAATTTTGGAAGGAAACCCACCTGATGGACTTGGAGTGCACGCCACACTACACCACAACACTGATGTAAGGACAAAAAAACTGCCGGTAGAAATCACTTTAAAGGGCAGACAAACTACCGGGACAGGTTTTCTCCCGGCAGATAGAACCGCCACGAGAACGGCTGCCGAGGATCACTTCTCCCGGCGGATAAATTTTTCCCGACAGTTACATTGCCGGTGGCCATCTATTTGTCGACAGTCCATTTTCTCCCGGCAGATTGGTCAAGGCACGTGTAACATCAATTACCGATAGTCTATCTGCCTGCAGAAGCTCATTTTTCTGGCAGTTTGTATGCCAGCACATAGATCAGGGGAGTCCCGGGCTGCCCACGAGGGTGGGGGGCTCCCCCCTGGGCGCGCCCCCCCACCTCGTCGGATCCCTGTAGCTCCACCGATGTACCTCCTGCACCCATATATACCTACATACCCAAAAACTTCCAGAACAGAACCTATATCGAGAGTTCCGCCGCCGCAAGCCTCTGTAGCCACCAAAAACCAATCGGGACCCTGTTCCGGCACCCTGCCGGAGGGGGATCCCATCACCGGAGGCCATCTTCATCATCCCGGTGCTATCCATGACGAGGAGAGAGTAGTTCACCCTCGGGGCTGAGGGTATGTACCAGTAGCTATGTGTTTGATCTCTCTCTCTCGTGTTCTCTCTCGTGTTCTGTCTATGGCACGATCTTGATGTATCCCGAGCTTTGCTATTGTAGTTGGATCTTATGATGTTTCTCCCCCTCTACTCTCTTGTGATGAATTTGAAGGAAATATGCCCTAGAGGCAATAATAAAGTTATTATTTATTTCCTCATATCATGATAAATGTTTATTATTCATTCTAGAATTGTATTAACCGGAAACATGATACACGTGTGAATACATAGACAAACATAAAGTCACTAGTATGCCTCTACTTGACTAGCTCATTAATCAAAGATGGTTATGTTTCCTAACTATAGACATGTCTTGTCATTTGATTAATGGGATCACATCATTAGGAGAATGATGTGATTGACATGACGCATTCCGTTAGCCTAGCACTTGATCGTTTAGTATGTTGCTATTGCTTTCTTCATGACTTATACAAAGTTCCTGCAACTATGAGATTGTGCAACTCCTGTTTACCGGAAGAACACTTTGTGTGCTACCAAACGTCACAACGTAACTGGGTGATTATAAAGGTGCTCTACAGGTATTTCCGAAGGTACATGTTGAGTTGGCATAATTTGAGATTAGGTTTTGTCACTCCGATTGTCGGAGAGGTATCTCTGGGCCCTCTCGGTAATACTCATCACCTAAGCCTTGCAAGCATTATAACTAATGAGTTAGTTATAAGATGATGTGTTACAGAACGAGTAAAGAGACTTGCCGGTAACGAGATTGAACTAGGTATTGGATACCGATGATCAAATCTCGGGCAAGTAACATACCGATGACAAAGGGAACAACGTATGTTGTTATGCGGTTTAACCGATAAAGATCTTCGTAGAATATGTAGGAACCAATATGGGCATCCAGGTTACACTATTGGTTATTGACCGAGAATAGTTCTAGGTCATGTCTACATAGTTCTTGAACCCGTAGGGTCCGCACGCTTAACGTTACGATGACAATTTTATTATGAGTTTACAAGTTTTGATGTACAGAAGTTTGTTCGAAGTCTCGGATGTGATCACGGACATGACGAGGAGTCTCGAAATGGTCGAGACATAAAGATTGATATATTGGACGACTATATTCGGACACTGGAAGTGTTCCGGGTGATTTCGGAGAAAACCGGAGTGCCGGAGCGTTACCGGAACCCCTCCCAGAGAGTTAATGGGCCACATGGGCCTTGGTGGGAAGAGAGAGGGGCGTCCAGGAAGGGCCGCGCGCCCCCTCTCCCTCTGGTCCAAATTGGACTAGGAGGGGGGGCGGCGCCCCCCTCTTTCCTTCCCCTCCTCTCCCCCTTCCTTCCCCTCCTAGTAGGAGTAGGAAAGGAGGAGTCCTACTCCTACTAGGAGGAGGACTCCTCCTCCTGGCGCGCCCAACAAGGGCCGGCCGGCCTCCCCCCTCCCTCCTTTATATACGGGGGCAGGGGGCACCCCATAGACACAAGTTGATCTACGGATCGTTCCTTAGCCATGTGCGGTGCCCCCCTCCACCATATTCCACCTCGGTCATATCGTCGTGGAGTTTAGGCGAAGCCCTGCGCCGGTAGAACATCATCATCATCACCATGCCGTCGTGCTGACAGAACTCATCCCCGAAGCTTTGCTGGATCGGAGCCCGGGGATCGTCATCGAGCTGAACGTGTGCTGAACTCGGAGGTGCCGTACGTTCGGTACTTGGATCGGTCGGATCGTGAAGACGTATGACTACATCAACCGCGTTGTGCTAACGCTTCCGCTTACGGTCTACGAGGGTACGTGGACAACACTCTCCCCTCTCTTTGCTATGCCATCACCATGATCTTGCGTGTGCGTAGGAAAATTTTGAAATTACTACGTTACCCAATAGTGGCATCCGAGCCAGGTTTTATGCGTAGATGTCATATGCACGAGTAGAACACAAGTGAGTTGTGGGCGATATAAGTCATACTGCTTACCAGCATGTCATACTTTGGTTCAGCGGCATTGTGAGATGAAGCAGCCCGGACCGACATTACACGTACGCTTACGCGAGACTGGTTTCACCGTTACGAGCACTCGTGCTTAAAGGTGGCTGGCGGGTGTCTGTCTCTCTCACTTTAGTTGAACCGAGTGTGGCTACGCCCGGTCCTTGCGAAGGTTAAAACAGCACTAACTTGACGAACTATCGTTGTGGTTTTTGATGCGTAGGTAAGAACGGTTCTTGCTCAGCCCGTAGCAGCCACGTAAAATTTGCAACAACAAAGTAGAGGACGTCTAACTTGTTTTTGCAGGGCATGTTGTGATGTGATATGGTCAAGACGTGATGCTATATTTTATTGTATGAGATGATCATGTTTTGTAACCGAAGTTATCGGCAACTGGCAGGAGCCATATGGTTGTCGCTTTATTGTATGAAATGCAAACGCCCTGTAATTGCTTTACTTTATCACTAAGCGGTAGCGATAGTCGTAGAAGCAATAGATGGCGTAAACGACAACGATGCTACGATGGAGATCAAGGTGTCGCGCCGGTGACGATGGTGATCATGACGGTGCTTCGAAGATGGAGATCACAAGCACAAGATGATGATGGCCATATCATATCACTTATATTGATTGCATGTGATGTTTATCCTTTATGCATCTTATCTTGCTTTGATTAACGGTAGCATTTTAAGATGATCTCTCACTAAAATTATCAAGAAGTGTTCTCCCTGAGTATGCACCGTTGCCAAAGTTCGTCGTGCCCAGACACCACGTGATGATCGGGTGTGATAGGCTCTACGTTCCATCTACAACGGGTGCAAACAGTTTGCACACGCAGGAATACTCAGGTTAAACTTGACGAGCCTAGCATATACAGATATGGCCTCGGAACACGGAGACCGAAAGGTCGAGCGTGAATCATATAGTAGATATGATCAACATAGTGATGTTCACCATTGAAAACTACTCCATCTCACGTGATGATCGGTTATGGTTTAGTTGATTTGGATCACGTGATCACTTAGATGACTAGAGAGATGTCTGTCTAAGTGGGAGTTCTTAAGTAATATGATTAATTGAACTTAAATTTATCATGAACTTAGTACCTGATAGTATTTTGCTTGTCTATGTTTGTTTGTAGATAGATGGCTCGTGCTGTTGTTCCATTGAATTTTAATGCGTTCCTTGAGAAAGCAAAGTTGAAAGATGATGGTAGCAATTACACGGACTGGGTCCGTAACCCGAGGATTATCCTCATTGCTGCATAGAAAATTTACGTCCTGGAAGCACCGCTGGGTGCCAGGCCTGCTGCTGATGCAACTGACGACGTTAAGAACGTCTGGCAGAGCAAAGCTGATGACTACTCTATAGTTCAGTGTGCCATGCTTTACAGCTTAGAACCGGGTCTTCAACGACGTTTTGAACGTCATGGAGCATATGAGATGTTCTAGGAGTTGAAGTTAATATTTCAAGCAAATGCCCGGATTGAGAGATATGAAGTCTCCAATAAGTTCTACAGCTGCAAGATGGAGGAGAATAGTTCTGTCAGTGAACATATACTCAAAATGTCTGGGTATAACAATCACTTAATTCAACTGGGAGTTAATCTTCCGGATGATAGCGTCATTGACAGAATTCTCCAATCACTGCCACCAACCTACAAGAGCTTTGTGATGAACTATAATATGCAAGGGATGAACAAGACTATTCCCGAGCTCTTCGCAATGCTAAAAGCTGCGGAGGTAGAAATCAAGAAGGAGCATCAAGTGTTGATGGTCAACAAGACCACTAGTTTCAAGAAAAAGGGCAAAGGGAAGAAGAAGGGGAACTTCAAGAAGAACAACAAACAAGTTGCTGCTCAAGAGAAGAAACCCAAGTCTGGACCTAAGCCTGAAACTGAGTGTTTCTACTGCAAGCAGACTGGTCACTGGAAGCGGAACTGCCCCAAGTATTTGGCGGATAAGAAGGATGGCAAAGTGAACAAAGGTATATGTGATATACATGTTATTGATGTGTACCTAACTAGAGCTCGTAGTAGCACCTGGGTATTTGATACTGGTTCTGTTGCTAATATTTGCATCTCGAAACAGGGACTACGGAATAAGCGAGCACTGGCCAAGGACGAGGTGACAATGCGCATGGGAAATGGTTCCAAAGTCGATGTGATCGCGGTCGGCACGCTACCTCTACATCTACCTTCGGGATTAGTTTTAGACCTGAATAATTGTTATTTGGTGCCAGCGTTGAGCATGAACATTATATCTGGATCTTGTTTGATGCGAGACGGTTATTCATTTAAATCAGAGAATAATGGTTGTTCTATTTATATGAGTAATATCTTTTATGGTCATGCACCCTTGAAGAGTGGTCTATTTTTATTAAATCTCGATAGTAGTGATACACATATTCATAGTGTTGAAACCAAAAGATGCAGAGTTAATAATGATAGTGCAACTTATTTGTGGCACTGCCGTTTGGGTCATATCGGTGTAAAGCGCATGAAGAAACTCCATACTGATGGACTTTTGGAATCACTTGATTATGAATCACTTGGTACTTGCGAACAGTGCCTTATGGGCAAGATGACTAAAACGCCGTTCTCCGGAACTATGGAGCGAGCAACTGATTTGTTGGAAATCATACATACTGATGTTTGTGGCCCAATGAATGTTGAGGCTCGCGGCGGGTATCGTTATTTTCTCACCTTCACAGATGATTTGAGAAGATATGGGTATATCTACTTGATGAAACACAAGTCTGAAACATTTGAAAGGTTCAAAGAATTTCAGAGTGAAGTAGAAAATCATCATAACAAGAAAATAAAGTTTCTACGATCTGATCGTGGAGGAGAATATTTGAGTTATGAGTTTGGCCTACACTTGAAACAATGTGGAATAGTTTTCGCAACTCACGCCACCTGGAACACCACAACGAAATGGTGTGTCCGAACGTCGTAATCGTACTTTACTTGATATGGTGCGATCTATGATGTCTCTTACTGATTTACCTCTATCGTTTTGGGGTTATGCTTTAGAGACGGCCGCATTCACGTTAAATAGGGCACCATCAAAATCCGTTGAAACGACGCCTTATGAACTGTGGTTTGGCAAGAAACCAAAGTTGTCGTTTCTTAAAGTTTGGGGCTGCGATGCTTATGTGAAGAAACTTCAACCAGATAAGCTCAAACCTAAATCGGAGAAATGTGTCTTCATAGGATACCCAAAAGAGACTATTGGGTACACCTTCTATCACAGATTCGAAGGCAAGACATTCGTTGCTAAGAATGGATCCTTTCTAGAGAAGGAGTTTCTCTCAAAAGAAGTGAGTGGGAGGAAAGTAGAACTTGATGAGATAACTGTATCTACTCCCTTATTGGAAAGTAGTTCATCACGAGAACCAGTTCCTGTGACAACTACACAAATTAGTGAGGAAGCTAATGATAATGATCATGAAACTTCAGATCAAGTTTCTACCGAACCTCTCGTAGGTCTACCAGAGTAAGATCCGCACCAGAGTGGTACGGTAATCCTATTCTGGAAGTCATGTTACTTGACCATGATGAACCTACGAACTATGAGGAAGCAATGATGAGCCCGGATTCCGCAAAATGGCTAGAAGCCATGAAATCTGAGATGGGATCCATGTATGAAAACAAAGTATGGACTTTGGTTGACTTGCCCGATGATCGGCAAGCCATTGAGAATAAATGGATCTTTAAGAAGAAGACTGACGTTGATGGTAATATAACTGTCTATAAAGCTCGACTTGTTGCAAAAGGTTTTCGACAAGTTCAAGGGGTTGACTACGATGAGACTTCCTCACCCGTAGCGATGCTTAAGTCCGTCCGAATCATGTTAGCTATTGCTGCATTTCATGATTATGAAATTTGGCAAATGGATGTCAAGACTGCATTCTTGAATGGATTTCTAGAAGAAGAGTTGTATATGATGCAGCCAGAAGGTTTTGTTGATCCAAAAGGTGCTGACAAAGTGTGCAAGCTCGAGCGTTCCATTTATGAACTGGTGCAAGCATCTTGGAGTTGGAATAAATGCTTTGATAGTGTGATCAAAGCATATGGTTTTATATAGACTTTTGGAGAAGCCTGTATTTACAAGAAAGTGAGTGGGAGCTCTGTAGATTTTCTAATTTTATATGTAGATGACATATTATTAATTGGAAATGATATAGAATTTCTGGATAGCATAAAAGGATACTTGAATAAAAGTTTTTCAATGAAAGACCTCGGTGAAGCTGCCTACATATTGGGCATGAAGATCTGTAGAGATAGATCAAGACGCTTAATAGGACTTTCACAAAGCACATACCTTGACAAAATTTTGAAAAAGTTCAAAATGGATCAGGCAAAGAAAGGATTCTAGCCTGTGCTACAAGGTGTGAAGTTGAGTCAAACTCAATGCCCGACCACAGCAGAAGATAGAGAGAAAATGAAAAATGTTCCCTATGCTTCAGCCATAGGCTCTATCATGTATGCAATGCTGTGTACCAGACCTGACGTATGCTTAGCAATAAGCTTGGCAGGAAGGTACCAAAGTAATCCAGGAGTGGATCACTGGACAGCGGTCAAGAACATCCTGAAATACCTGAAAAGGACTAAGGATATGTTTCTCATATATGGAGGTGACAAAGAGCTAGTCGTAAACGGTTACGTCGATGCAAGCTTTGACACTGATCCGGACGATTCTAAATCGCAAACCGGATACGTGTTTTTATTAAACGATGGAGCTGTAAGTTGGTGCAGTTCTAAACAAAGCGTCGTAGCGGGATCTACATGTGAAGCGGAGTACATAGCTGCTTCGGAAGCAGCAAATGAAGGAGTCTGGATGAAGGAGTTCATTTCCGATCTAGGTGTCATACCTAGTGCATCGGGACCAATGAAGATCTTCTGTGACAATACTGGTGCAATTGCCTTGGCAAAGGAATCCAGATTTCACAAGAGGACCAAGCACATCAAGAGACGCTTCAATTCCATTCGGGACCAAGTCCAAGTGGGAGACATAGAGATTTGCAAGATACCTACGGATCTGAATGTTGCAGACCCATTGACTAAGCCTCTCTCACGAGCAAAACATGATCAGCACCAAGACTCCATGGGTGTTAGAATCATTACTATGTAATCTAGATTATTAACTCTAGTGCAAGTGGGAGACTGAAGGAAATATGCCCTAGAGGCAATAATAAAGTTATTATTTATTTCCTCATATCATGATAAATGTTTATTATTCATGCTAGAATTGTATTAACCGGAAACATGATACACGTGTGAATACATAGACAAACATAAAGTCACTAGTATGCCTCTACTTGACTAGCTCATTAATCAAAGATGGTTATGTTTCCTAACTATAGACATGTGTTGTCCTTTGATTAATGGGATCACATCATTAGGAGAATGATGTGATTGACATGACCCATTCCGTTAGCGTAGCACTTGATCGTTTAGTATGTTGCTATTGCTTTCTTCATGACTTATACAAAGTTCCTGCAACTATGAGATTGTGCAACTCCCGTTTACCGGAAGAACACTTTGTGTGCTACCAAACGTCACAACGTAACTGGGTGATTATAAAGGTGCTCTACAGGTGTTTCCGAAGGTACATGTTGAGTTGGCATAATTCGAGATTAGGTTTTGTCACTCCGATTGTCGGAGAGGTATCTCTGGGCCCTCTCGG
Source organism: Triticum aestivum (assembly GCF_018294505.1). Lineage (NCBI taxonomy): Eukaryota > Viridiplantae > Streptophyta > Magnoliopsida > Poales > Poaceae > Triticum > Triticum aestivum. The sequence goes on along the minus strand of NC_057804.1, from coordinate 632,476,416 downwards.
TAATACTCATCACCTAAGCCTTGCAAGCATTATAACTAATGAGTCAGTTATAAGATGATGTGTTACAGAACGAGTAAAGAGACTTGCCGGTAACGAGATTGACCTAGGTATTGGATACCGACGATCAAATCTCGGGCAAGTAACATACCGATGACAAAGGGAACAACGTATGTTGTTATGCGGTTTGACCGATAAAGATCTTCGTAGAATATGTAGGAACCAATATGGGCATCCAGGTTCCTCTATTGGTTATTGACCGAGAATAGTTCTAGCTCATGTCTACATAGTTCTCGAACCCGTAGGGTCCGCACGCTTAACGTTACGATGACAATTTTATTATGAGTTTACAAGTTTTGATGTACCGAAGTTTGTTCGGAGTCTCGGATGTGATCACGGACATGACGAGGAGTCTCGAAATGGTCGAGACATAAAGATTGATATATTGGACGACTATATTCGGACACTGGAAGTGTTCCGTGTGATTTCGGAGAAAACCGGAGTGCTAGAGGGTTACCGGAACCCCTCCCGAAGAGTTAATGGGCCACATGGGCCTTGGTGCGAAGAGAGAGGGGCGGCCAGGAAGGGCCGCGCGCCCCCTCTCCCTCTGGTCCGAATTGGACTAGGAGGGGGGGGGGGGGTGGCGCCCCCCTCTTTCCTTCCCCTCCTCTCCCCCTTCCTTCCCCTCCTAGTAGGAGTAGGAAAGGAGGAGTCCTACTCCTACTAGGAGGAGGACTCCTCCTCCTGGCGCCCCCAACAAGGGCCGGCCGGCCTCCCCCCTTCCTCCTTTATATACAGGGGCAGGGGGAACCCCATAGACACAAGTTGATCTACGGATCGTTCCTTAGCCGTGTGCGGTGCCCCCCTCCACCATATTCCACCTCGGTCATATCGTCGCGGAGTTTAGGCGAAGCCCTGCGCCGGTAGAACATCATCATCGTCACCATGCCGTCGTGCTGACGGAACTCATCCCCGAAGCTTTGCTGGATCGGAGCCCGGGGATCGTCATCGAGCTGAACGTGTGCTGAACTCGGAGGTGTCGTACGTTCGGTACTTGGATCGGTCGGATCGTGAAGACGTACGACTACATCAACCGCATTGTGCTAACACTTCCACTTACGGTCTACGAGGGTACGTGGACAACACTCTCCCCTCTCTTTGCTATGCCATCACCATGATCTTGCGTGTGCGTAGGAAAATTTTGAAATTATTACGTTACCCAACAGAATTGAGTTTCCCCTTTGAAGTTATCTTATCGGATTGAGTCTTTTATGAGAATGTAACACCCCGGTGTAATGATGCTACAGTAACCCCTGGGGTTAAGTTAATCTTTTTGCTAAACATGTGCCTGATCATTATTGTCTCATGTTCTTTCACATTCCAGTTAAATTCAAATTCAAATTTTGTCTGAAATTCAAAATGCTCAGACATGAAAACAAAAATGTTCATCATGTGCAGAATAATCCACAACTAATTTTGGTGGTGAACCAACATTTTTGCAAAAAGGTTTGAGTGGCCTAAGCTACTTCAAACAGTGGCCTAAGAAATAAATTAAATGCCTTTTTAATTTATGAAAATGGCAAACTATTTCTAAAGCCTCACAATTTTTTTTGGCAGTGCCTAATAATTCTTTGAGATTATTTTGTCCAATGGCATAATCTTTTACAAAGTCTTTATTTGCTAAAAGAAAAAGAAAAGAAAATGCAAAAGCTGTTTAAAAAAAAGGAAAAGAAGAGGGGGTGGGAGAGCCCTGGCCTCCCCTTGGGCCTCGGCGACCCACAGCCCCCTGCCCCCCCTTGGCCCCCAACCAGCCCAGCCGGCCCAACCTCCCCGGTCGCTCTCCCGTACCCCTGTTCAACCGACCAAGGGCACGCGCCGCGCGTCGCCGCTGAACCGCCTCGCCGTCGACGAGGAGGATAAGGTTGCCTCCCCCCCTCGACGCCTCGGCCTCCTCCCCACCTACCTCCACTCCCCTCTCTCGCCTCCCTGATCCACCTGCTCTTTCCCCCACCCTGTCTCGCTCGCCCGCCTCTCCCGAGCGCGCTCGCCACCGTTCTCCGTCGTCATCGCGGCCACCGAGCCCCATTCGCCTCGCCATCGAGCCCATCGTCTCCGCCGCCGTCGTCTACCCAGTCCCCGTCCGTGAGCGCGAGCCGGGAGCCACTACGGGGAGCGGATCGAGCAGCCCCCTTTCTCCTCTGTCGCCGGTGACCGCCGTCATCTCCGGCCACCTCTGCGCTCCTAAGCTGTCGCAGGCTTTTCTTAGCCGCCCGGTGAGCTCCTCCCTTCCTCCTTTCCTCTCCTCGCGCCGTGCCTTTCGCCGTAGCCAGCTCGCCCGCAAGCCGAGCTCCGCCGTCCGCCATTGCCGTCGTAGGGCTCGCCACCGAGCTCCTCCGCTCGAGCTAGTAGCTCCGACGAGCTCCTGGAGCGCCGTAGACCTCGCCCAGCTCCTTCGTTCGCCAAAACACGCACTGCAACGCCGATCCCGACGAGGTCCCGAACCCCACCGCCGCCTCCACTCGTCGCCGACGCAGTTCCGGTCACCCCCGCGTCCAACCGACCACACCATGCGGCGCGGCTTCGTCTTCTCGTTCGAACGCGCCAAGTCCCGGGCCAAATGACCCCCTGTGCGCGATTCCCGGCGAAGTCCGGCGAGCCCCGCCTCTGTTTTGGTCGCCGGCGGCGAAACCCCGACGCGGCCGACGTGGCACACCTGGGCCCCGCCTCTGGGTCACTGCCCGTGGGCCCCCTGGCCCCAGTTGACCACGTTGACCGTGGTCAACTGTGCTGACTGGGCACACAGTGTCTCTGACACGCGGGCCCCATCGCATATTTTGTTAAATAAACGTTTTTTTTCTATATAAAAATGATTAATTAAAACGTTAGTTAAATTAGTTAGTTAGTTAGTACTAACCAGTCACTGACTGCTGGGGCCCACGCCCCCTAACTAACCCTGTTAGCTTAGTTAAGCCTCTGTTAGACAGAGAGGCTGACAGGTGGGTCCCACCTGTCAGTTTGACTGGTCAGCAGAGCTGACGCAATGCTGACGTCACTACTGACGCAATAAACCTTTTCTGCTTTTAAAATAATTCAGAAATTGGTTTAAACTTTGAAAATCCGTAACTTTTAAACCGTAACTCCGATGAAAATGTTTTCTATATGAAAGTTGCTCAGAAAAATCCAACGAATCCGAATACGCGGTCCGTTCATCTGTCACATGCCCCTAGCATGCTGAACATGGAACTTTCCCCTCCGGTCATCTGTCTGACACAGGTCCGGAACCGGGAACACCTTCCCGGTTGATTTCCCCCTTCACCTATAACGTCTAGGACCGCGTTAGAGCACGCTTAGCGCTACGTATCGTCATGTCATGCTTAGTGTTACCTCTGTTTGCTATGTATTTACTGTTTCTTCCCCCTCTTCTCTCCGGTAGACCCCCGAGGCCGCTGATGCCCCGGTGATCGACTACGTCGTCGACAACGACCCCTCCTTGCCAGATCAACCAGGCAAGCCCCCCCTTTGATCATCCCGATATCGCCCATTCCATTCTCTCATGCTTGCATTAGATTTTGCTATTGTTATTGTTTGCTCCTATTCTGATGCATAGCCTTCTTTTGTAACCTGCTTATTGTTACCTTACCTGCTTATCCTAAACTGCTTAGTATAGGTTGGTTAGTGATCCATCAGTGACCCCCGCCTTGTCCCGACTGCCCCGCTGGATAATCAGAAGACCCGATCAACGGGATCGAAGACCAGGCCCCGACACCGCACATCACTTTCCCCTTAGTTGCTCGACACTACTGGGTTACTATCGAGTGCCGAGGGTGAGACCTCTACAACACTTCTGATGTTAACCCTGTAGTGTAGCTATTCGGTCGTGGTCATCGAGGGTGATTTCCTCTTTAACCACTTCCGATACGACTCTGTCGTGCAACCCCTCAAGTGTGAACCTCGAGGGTGATTCCTCTACGTTCACCTTGATGATTACATTGAGTGGAACCCACCGAGGGTGATTCCTTGGGTTTTCCTCTTGATGTTTGGACACACGGATACTTGGACTTTACAACTGTTACTTGGAAAGTGATGTGGAGACGGGTTGACCTGGAAGGTGCCCGTGAGATAATTACGAGGCGTGGCCGGGCATTCTTAGCCCTTGCCGCAAGTCCTCGAGACGGGGCAACGGGGTCACATCTTTCGTGAGTCTCTGCTTGTTACCGCGCGTTCCTAATCCACTACGATTTGGATATTTGATCCGAGGGGCCTCTGGCCTGATAGCACTAACCATCACGTGGGCATAGTATGGGCGTTCTGCGTCGTGTACATCAGCCGAAGCTTAATAGACGTCAGCGACGGAGCGGCGCGCGCCGGGTTGGACTGGTAAGCTCCTGCCTTTTTAGGGAGGTAGCTAGGTCTGCTCACCGGCCGCCCACGCAACGTGCAGGAGTTCCCGGGGAGATGGCCCATGACCCCTGGGGGCATAGGTTTAGTCCGGCGTGCTGGCCTCTCTATTAAGCCTAGGTCGGGTTGCGGCGTATTGTTTGGCCGAGGCCGGGCATGACCCTGGAAAGTGTGTCCGGCCGGAGTCAATCGAGCGTGGTGGGTAAGTTGGTGCACCCCTGCAGGGAAGAAAACATCTATCGATAGCCTGTCCTACGGTAACGGACACTTGGAGTTGTATCCCGATCGATACAACTAGAACTGGATACTTGTGATGAGAACTGGATGGTGATGAGGATTTGATTGTGATGATAACTGGATAGTATGGCTCTGGGATTGCTTTCTCGCAGGGAGTCGAGAAAGGATCTCTGGCCGAGGTTGATAACACTACTACCGCTTTACTTTATGCTACTCTACTCCCTCCTGTTTGCTGCAAGATGGTGGTTTACAGAAGATGCTAGTCTTCGATAGGACTAGACCTTCTCTCTATTCTGGCATTTCTGCAGCCCAGTCCACATATACAGCCTTCCTTTGATAATGTTGCATATGTAGTGTAGATCCTTGCTTGCGAGTACTTTGGATGAGTACTCACGGTTGCTTCGCTCCCCCTTTTTCCCCTTCTTTCTTCTTTCTGGTTGTTGCAACCAGATGGTGGAGTCCAGGAGCCAGATGCCACCTTTGACGACTGCTGCTACCCCGAGGGTGCCTACTACCACGTGACGGACCGCCGACGACCAAGAGTAGTTAGGAGGCTCCCAGGCAGGAGGCCTTGCCTTTTCGATCGTAGATGCTTTTGTGCTAGCCTTCTTAAGGCAAACTTGTTTAACTCATGTCTGTACTCAGATATTGTTGCTTCCGCTGACTCGTTTGTATTCAAGCTGATGTATTCGAGCCCTCGAGGCCCCTGGCTTGTAATATAAAGCTTGTATTATTTTAATTTGTGTCTAGAGTTGTGTTGTGATATCTTCCCGTGAGTCCTTGATCTTGATCGTACACATTTGCGTGTATGATTAGTGTACGATTGAATCGAGGGCGTCACAAGTTGGTATCAGAGCCGACTGCCTGTAGGTAGCCCCCTTTCCAACTCCTTGGCCGAAGTTGAGTCTAGTCACTGAAAACTGTTTTACTAACTTGGCTGTGTGGCTTACGGGCCCACGTCGCCATATGGGTGGTATTAGCATCTTTTACTCCTCGTCTATACTCTGGGACTCTGAACTCTCTTCTACTCGGGTTAAATGAATTTACTAACATTAGGATCCCGTGACCACATTCACCCCGAAGTTGGATGAAGCCATAGTTATTCCTTAGAATAGCTTTTTGAGTAGTGCACACCCTGTCGTGTTGACTACGGAGTGGAATCCATCGTACCTCCTTCATTATGCATGTTTTCATCATGAATGATCCTTATCTTTGCAAATGCTCAATGCTGAACTACCCCTGTTACATGTTAGCAGGATGGTTAGACCCGCTGGTCGTGGCTGTGGTGCCAACGACCCACCACCGCCTGAATTCTTTACTGGAATGAGGCAACAGTTTGAGTTAACTCGCCAGTTCATGGAAGGAATGATGGCTCAGTTTCCTCGTCCGAACATGAATCAACATCCAACCCGAGTAACTCTGCAGGACTTCATGCGCCTCAACCCAACTATCTACCGCAGCTCAACTCAACCCCTTGATGCTGATGACTGGCTCCGCGACATCACATATGAAATGGAGTCTGCTAGTGTTGCCCCTGCCAGCTATGTCACCTTCGCATCTTTCTTTCTGAAGGGTCCTGCTGCTCAATGGTGGGACAGCCACAGGCGTACCCTACCTGCTGGAACGGTCATTACTTGGCCGGATTTCCAAGATGCCTTCCGTGCCCGTTTCATTCCTCAGGGAACCATGGACAGGAAGAAGCGAGAGTTCCGCAACCTCAACCAAGGCAACAAGACTGTAGATGCTTATCAACGGGAATTTCTGGACTTGTCACGTTATGCTGAAGAAGACATTGCAACTGATGCTCGTAAGCAAGAAAAGTTTCGTGATGGACTTCACCCAGATATCAAGCTAGCACTGCTCATTCATGACTTTGCCGACTTCGCCACCTTGGTGAACAAGGCTATTCAGGTTGAGACTGGTCTTCAGGAACACCAGGGATCCCTCAGGCGTAGCCGTGACGCTGGCCCATCTTCGGGCCCGTCAGCGCAGAAGCGTCGGATATGGATTCCCCACAGCATGTATCGTCCAACTGCACCTACACCAAGACAGTCCTATGCCGCACCTCGTCTGCCTCCTCCACCAGAGAGGCAGCCTCTTCGAGATGTACCATCCCAAGCTCCTGCTCCCGATCCCAATGATGGTCTGTGCTTCAGATGTGGCCGCCCCGGCCACCTTGCTAAAGAGTGCACTCAGAAAAAGAGCCAGCTGGCTCTACCTTCAACTGGCCGTAACAATCAGCCCCATAACAATAATGCTAGACCTTATGGTCATGGTCAGGCTAATCATGTTGATCTGAATGAAGCTCAAGACCAGCCTGCCACTGTGATGGGTACTCTTCTTGTTAATTCAGTACCGGCTTCTGTTTTATTCGATTCAGGAGCATCACATTCATTCATGTCAGAAAATTTTGCTTACGCACATGACATTCGTTGCGAGCCCATGAACACTCCGATAGTGGTACGCACCCCTGCGGGTCAGTGTCGAACTACCATGATTGGTCGCGACGTCCCCGTTGAAATTGAAGGGTTGGAATTCCTTGTTTCTCCCATTATTCTGGAGTCTTCCAATATTGACCTCATTCTGGGAATGGAATGGTTGAAAGCGCATACTGCCTCTATCGTTTGCGCCACCAAGGTCGTTCACCTCCTACATCCTTCCGATGAGATAGTAAGCTACCATGCTCAGCTTGTTCAAAACGCTGAAGCACGACTTTATGCTTTGAATGCGTTGAACGCGGCACCTCTTGAGGGAATTGAAAAGATTCCAGTCGTTCGCGACTTCCAAGACGTATTTCCAGAAGAACTTCCAGGAATACCCCCTGCCCGGGCTGTCGAGTTCGTCATCGACTTGAAACCAGGCACCGTTCCTATTGCAAAACGACCCTACAAGATGCCACCTCATGAACTCCTTGAGCTTAAGGAGGAAATCGACAAATCTCTTCACAAGGGTTTCATTCGTCCAAGTTCCTCTGCTTGGGGAGCACCTTCTCTCTTCGTCAAGAAGAAGGACGGTACGAACCGTTTGGTCCAAGACTATCGTCCTATCAACCAAGCTACAATTCAAAACAAATATCCCCTTCCTCGGATCAATGATCTGTATGATCAACTGGCTGGTTCATCAATATTCTCTAAACTCGACTTGAGGTTGGGTTACCACCAGATCCGTGTTCGTGAAGAGGATATTCCAAAGACCGCATTTGTGACTCGTTATGGTTCTTACGAGTACACCGTCATGTCATTCGGTTTAACCAATGCTCCAGCTACATTCTCTCGTCTGATGAACTATATATTCATGGATTACCTCGACAAGTTCGTCGTAGTCTATCTGGATGATATACTGGTATATTCGAAGAATAAAGAAGAACATGCTGAACATCTTCGTCTTGTTCTGGAGAAGCTTCGAGAGCATCAACTTTATGCCAAGTATTCCAAATGTGAATTCTGGTTACCCGAAGTCACCTACCTTGGTCATGTTATCTCCAAGGATGGTATTGCCGTCAACCCAGAGCGCGTTCAGGCTATTCTTGACTGGACCCCTCCGAAGACTGTCAAGCAAGTCAGAAGCTTTCTCGGACTGGCCAGCTATTGTCGCCGCTTTGTCGAGAACTTCTCCAAGATCGCCAAGCCACTGACTAATCTGCTTCACAAAGGCGTTAAGTTCGATTGGACAGACAAATGTCAGGAAAGTTTCCAGGCACTCAAGGATAAACTGACTTCTGCCCCAGTGCTTGCTCCCCCTGATTCTCGCAAGGACTTTGTCATCTATTGTGACGCTTCACGTCAAGGATTAGGCTGTGTTCTAATGCAAGAGCGCAGGGTGATTGCCTATGCCTCCCGTCAAGTGCGTCCTCACGAAGAAAACTACCCGGTTCATGACCTTGAGCTTGCAGCGGTTATCTTTGCATTGAAGCTATGGCGACAATACCTTCTCGGTAATCGTTGTGAGATCTTCACTGATCATCAGAGTCTGAAGTACCTGTTTACTCAGCCAGATCTGAACCTCCGTCAGCAGCGATGGATGGAAGCTATTGCTGACTACAACTGCGGTATATCTTATACACCTGGCAAGGCTAATGTAATGGCCGATGCCCTAAGCCGAAAGTCTTATTGCAATAATCACCAGGTCTACAAAGCTCAACCCCGCCTTTATGAAGAGCTATGCAAGCTGAACCTTCAACTAGTTCCACAGGGTTCTCTGAATAACCTTGTTTTGGAACCAACTCTTCTGAAAGCAATCAAGTCTGCTCAAGCCAAAGATGCTCATGTTGATCTGATGAAAAAGGATCTTGCCTTAGAGAAATCCAGAGATTTCTCACTTGGTGAAGATGGAACCTTATACTTCAGACATCGCATTGTCGTACCCCGGTTCGAGCTTATGACAGAGAAGGTGATGAAAGAAGCGCATGACACCCCTCTCTCTATTCATCCGGGAAGTACCAAGATGTATCTAGACATCCGTCAGAAGTACTGGTGGTCTAAAATGAAGCAAGACATTGCTCGATATATCGAAGAATGTGACGTTTGTCGTCGCGTCAAAGCAGAACATCAAAAACCGGCTGGACTTCTACAACCGCTTCCGATTCCTGAATGGAAGTGGGATAAGATCCAAATGGACTTCGTCACTGGCCTTCCCAAGTCTCAGAAAGGTAACGATGCTATCTTTGTCGTCATCGACCAATTCTCGAAGGTTGCTCACTTTCTGCCAGTCAAGGAGACTATCACTGCTAGTCAATTGGCAACCTTGTATATCTCCCGAATTGTGTCACTCCACGGCATTCCGAAGGAGATCAGTTCAGACCGCAGCAGTATTTTCACTTCTAAGTTCTGGGATAGTTTCCAAGAGGCAATGGGAACTCATATTACCTGGAGCACTGCTTATCATCCCCAATCCCAAGGCCAAGTCGAGCGAGTCAATCAAATTCTTGAAGACATGCTTCGAGCTTGTGTTATTTCTTTCGGCAAGAAGTGGGAAGAATCTCTCCCTTATGCGGAGTTCTCTTATAACAACAGCTATCAAGCCAGCTTGAAGATGGCACCCTTTGAAGTGCTTTATGGACGTAAGTGCCGAACCCCTCTGAATTGGTCAGAAACTGGGGAACGAGCACTCATTGGTCCGGACATTATTCAACAAGCTGAAGAGCAGGTTCGCATTGTCCGGGATAATCTCAAGGCGGCCCAATCCCGCCAGAAGAGCAACTATGACCGGAAACACTGGGGTTCAACTTATCAACCTGGTGAACAAGCTTATCTGCGTGTCACTCCTTTGAGAGGCACTCATCGGTTCAGAGTCAAGGGAAAGTTAGCTCCTCGCTACATTGGTCCCTTCCGTATTCTCGCCCGTCGTGGACTGGTGGCTTATCAACTGGAGTTGCCACCTCAGTTCTCTCACGTTCATGACGTCTTCCATGTGTCGCAACTTCGTCGATGCTTCAAGGATCCGGAACGTGAAGTGGATCCGGAATTGATTGAAATTCAAGATGATCTCACATACAAGGAGCATCCGATCTGCATTCTTGAAGAAGCTGAACGTCGAACCCGCCAGAAGGTTACTAAGTTCCTCAAGGTGCAATGGTCGAATCATACTAAAGAGGAAGCCACTTGGGAATGCGAAGATAACCTCCGGGCTGAATACCCCGATCTCTTCCCTTCTACCTCTTAATTCTCGGGACGAGAATTTCTTTTTAGAGGAGGAGAGTTGTAACACCCCGGTGTAATGATGCTATAGTAACCCCTGGGGTTAAGTTAATCTTTTTGCTAAACATGTGCCTGATCATTATTGTCTCATGTTCTTTCACATTCCAGTTAAATTCAAATTCAAATTTTGTCTGAAATTCAAAATACTCAGACATGAAAACAAAAATGTTCATCATGTGCAGAATAATCCACAACTAATTTTGGTGGTGAACCAACATTTTTGCAAAAAGGTTTGAGTGGCCTAAGCTACTTCAAACAGTGGCCTAAGAAATAAATTAAATGCCTTTTTAATTTATGAAAATGGCAAACTATTTCTAAAGCCTCACAATTTTTTTGGCAGTGCCTAATAATTCTTTGAGATTATTTTGTCCAATGGCATAATCTTTTACAAAGTCTTTATTGGCTAAAAGAAAAAGAAAAGAAAATGCAAAAGCTGTTTAAAAAAAAGGAAAAGAAGAGGGGGTGGGAGAGCCCTGGCCTCCCCTTGGGCCTCGGCGACCCACAGCCCCCTGCCCCCCCTTGGCCCCCAACCAGCCCAGCCGGCCCAACCTCCCCGGTCGCTCTCCCATACCCCTGTTCAACCGACCGAGGGCACGCGCCGCGCGTCGCCGCTGAACCGCCTCGCTGTCGACGAGGAGGATAAGGTTGCCTCCCCCCCTCGACGCCTCGGCCTCCTCCCCACCTACCTCCACTCCCCTCTCTCGCCTCCCTGATCCACCTGCTCTTTCCCCCACCCTGTCTCGCTCGCCCGCCTCTCCCGAGCGCGCTCGCCGCCGTTCTCCGTCGTCATCGCGGCCACCGAGCCCCATTCGCCTCGCCATCGAGCCCATCGTCTCCGCCGCCGTCGTCTACCCAGTCCCCGTCCGTGAGCGCGAGCCGGGAGCCACTACGGGGAGCGGATCGAGCTGCCCCCTTTCTCCTCTGTTGCCGGTGACCGCCGTCATCTCCGGCCACCTCTGCGCTCCTAAGCTGTCGCAGGCTTTTCGTAGCCGCCCGATGAGCTCCTCCCTTCCTCCTTTCCTCTCCTCGCGCCGTGCCTTTCGCCGTAGCCAGCTCGCCCGCAAGCCGAGCTCCGCCGTCCGCCATTGCCGTCGTAGGGCTCGCCACCGAGCTCCTCCGCTCGAGCTAGTAGCTCCGACGAGCTCCTGGAGCGCCGTAGACCTCGCCCAGCTCCTTCGTTCGCCAAAACACGCACTGCAACGCCGATCCCGATGAGGTCCCGAACCCCACCGCCGCCTCCACTCGTCGCCGACGCAGTTCCGGTCACCCCCGCGTCCAACCGACCACACCATGCGGCGCGGCTTCGTCTTCTCGTTCGAACGCGCCAAGTCCCGGGCCAAATGACCCCCTGTGCGCGATTCCCGGCGAAGTCCGGCGAGCCCCGCCTCTGTTTTGGTCGCCGGCGGCGAAACCCCGACGCGGCCGACGTGGCACACCTGGGCCCCGCCTCTGGGTCACTGCCCGTGGGCCCCCTGGCCCCAGTTGACCACGTTGACCGTGGTCAACTGTGCTGACTGGGCACACAGTGTCTCTGACACGCGGGCCCCATCGCGTATTTTGTTAAATAAACATTTTTTTTTCTAAATAAAAATGATTAATTAAAACGTTAGTTAAATTAGTTAGTTAGTTAGTACTAACAAGTCACTGACTGCTGGGGCCCACGCCCCCTAACTAACCCTGTTAGCTTAGTTAAGCCTCTGTTAGACAGAGAGGCTGACAGGTGGGTCCCACCTGTCAGTTTGACTGGTCAGCAGAGCTGACGCAATGCTGACGTCACTACTGACGCAATAAACCTTTTCTGCTTTTAAAATAATTCAGAAATTGGTTTAAACTTTGAAAATCCGTAACTTTTAAACCGTAACTCCGATGAAAATGTTTTCTATACGAAAGTTGCTCAGAAAAATCCAACGAATCCGAATACGCGGTCCGTTCATCCGTCACATGCCCCTAGCATGCTGAACATGGAACTTTCCCCCTCCGGTCGTCTGTCTGACACAGGTCCGGAATCGGGAACACCTTCCCGGTTGATTTCCCCCTTCACCTATAACGTTAGGACCGCGTTAGAGCACGCTTAGCGCTACGTATCGTCATGTCATGCTTAGTGTTACCTCTGTTTGCTATGTATTTACTGTTTCTTCCCCCTCTTCTCTCCGGTAGACCCCCGAGGCCGCTGATGCCCCGGTGATCGACTACGTCGTCGACAACGACCCCTCCTTGCCAGATCAACCAGGCAAGCCCCCCCTTTGATCATCCCGATATCGCCCATTCCATTCTCTCGTGCTTGCATTAGATTTTGCTATTGTTATTGTTTGCTCCTATTCTGATGCATAGCCTTCTTTTGTAACCTGCTTATTGTTACCTTACCTGCTTATCCTAAACTGCTTAGTATAGGTTGGTTAGTGATCCATCAGTGACCCCCGCCTTGTCCCGACTGCCCCGCTGGATAATCAAAAGACCCGATCAACGGGATCGAAGACCAGGCCCCGACACCGCACATCACTTTCCCCTTAGTTGCTCGACACTACTGGGTTATTATCGAGTGCCGAGGGTGAGACCTCTACAACACTTCTGATGTTAACCCTGTAGTGTAGCTATTCGGTCGTGGTCATCGAGGGTGATTTCCTCTTTAACCACTTCCGATACGACTCTGTCGTGCAACCCCTCAAGTGTGAACCTCGAGGGTGATTCCTCTACGTTCACCTTGATGATTACATTGAGTGGAACCCACCGAGGGTGATTCCTTGGGTTTTCCTCTTGATGTTTGGACACACGGATACTTGGACTTTACAACTGTTACTTGGAAAGTGATGTGGAGACGGGTTGACCTGGACGGTGCCCGTGAGATAATTACGAGGCGTGGCCGGGCATTCTTAGCCCTTGCCGCAAGTCCTCGAGACGGGGCAACGGGGTCACATCTTTCGTGAGTCTCTGCTTGTTACCGCGCGTTCCTAATCCACTACGATTTGGATATTTGATCCGAGGGGCCTCTGGCCTGATAGCACTAACCATCACGTGGGCATAGTATGGGCGTTCTGCGTCGTGTACATCAGCCGAAGCTTAATAGACATCAGCGACGGAGCGGCGCGCGCCGGGTTGGACTGGTAAGCTCCTGCCTTTTTAGGGAGGTAGCTAGGTCTGCTCACCGGCCGCCCACGCAACATGCAGGAGTTCCCGGGGAGATGGCCCATGACCCCTGGGGGCATAGGTTTAGTCCGGCATGCTGGCCTCTCTATTAAGCCTAGGTCGGGTTGCGGCGTATTGTTTGGCCGAGGCCGGGCATGACCCTGGAAAGTGTGTCCTGCCGGAGTCAATCGAGCGTGGTGGGTAAGTTGGTGCACCCCTGCAGGGAAGAAAACATCTATCGATAGCCTGTCCTACGGTAACGGACACTTGGAGTTGTATCCCGATCGATACAACTAGAACTGGATACTTGTGATGAGAACTGGATGGTGACGAGGATTTGATTGTGATGATAACTGGATAGTATGGCTCTGGGATTGCTTTCTCGCAGGGAGTCGAGAAAGGATCTCTGGTCGAGGTTGATAACACTACTACCGCTTTACTTTATGCTACTCTACTCCCTCCTGTTTGCTGCAAGATGGTGGTTTCCAGAAGATGCTAGTCTTCGATAGGACTAGACCTTCTCTCTATTCTGGCATTTCTGCAGCCCAGTCCACATATACAGCCTTTCTTTGATAATGTTGCATATGTAGTGTAGATCCTTGCTTGCGAGTACTTTGGATGAGTACTCACGGTTGCTTTGCTCCCCCTTTTTCCCCTTATTTCTTCTTTCTGGTTGTTGCAACCAGATGGTGGAGTCCAGGAGCCAGATGACACCTTTGACGACTGCTACTACACCGAGGGCGTCTACTACCACGTGACGAAGACCGCCGACGACCAAGAGTAGTTAGGAGGCTCCCAGGCAGGAGGCCTTGCCTTTTTGATCGTAGATGCTTTTGTGCTAGCCTTCTTAAGGCAAACTTGTTTAACTCATGTCCGTACTCAGATATTGTTGCGTCCGCTGACTCGTTTGTATTCAAGCTGATGTATTCGAGCCCTCGAGGCCCCTGGCTTGTAATATAAAGCTTGTATTATTTTAATTTGTGTCTAGAGTTGTGTTGTGATATCTTCCCGTGAGTCCCTGATCTTGATCGTACACATTTGCGTGTATGATTAGTGTACGATTTAATCGAGGGCGTCACAGAGAACACTTGATGTATGTCTTGCGATCTACTTGATGTATGTTTTGGTGATCAACTTGCGGGTTTCGTGACATTGGGAACCTATGCATAGGGGTTGGCACACGTTCTTGACTCTCCGGTACTAGCTTTGGGGCACTCTTTGAAGTATTTTTATGTTGGTTGGATGAATCTGAGATTGTGTGATGCATATCGTATAATCATGCCCACAGATACTTGAGGTGACAATGGAGTATCTAGGTGACATTAGGGTTTTGGTTGATTTGTGTCTTAAGGTGTTCTTCTAGTACGAACTCTTTTATAGATCAATCTGAAAGAATAACTTTGAGGTGGTTCCATACCCTACCATAATCTCTACGTTTGTTCTCCCCTATTAGTGGCTTTGGAGTGACTCTTTGTTGCATGTTGAGGGCTTGTTATATGATCTATCTATGTTATTATTGTTGAGAGAACTTGCACTAGTGAAAGTATGAACCCTAGGCCTTGTTTCCTATCATTGCAATACCGTTTACGCTCACTTTTACCGCTCGCTACCTTGCTGTTTTTATTATTTCAGATTACAAATACCTTTATCTACTATCTATTTTGCACTTGTATCACCATCTCTTCGCCGAACTAGTGCACCTATACAATTTACCATTGTATTGGGTGTGTTGGGGACACAAGAGACTCTTTGTTATTTGGTTGCAGGGTTGTTTGAGAGATACCATCTTCATCGTACGCCTCCTACGGATTGATAAACCTTAGGTCATCCACTTGAGGGAAATTTGCTACTGTCTTACAAACCTGTGCACTTGCAGGCCCAACAACGTCTACAAGAAGAAGGTTGTGTAGTAGACATCAAGCTCTTTTCTGGCGCCGTTGTCGGGGAGGTTAGCGCTTGAAGGTATATCTTTAGATCTTGCAATCGAATCTTTTTGTTTCTTGTTTTAGCACTAGTTTAGTTTATAAAAGAAAACTACAAAAAAATGGAATTAAGTTTGTCTCATACACTTCACCTTTTAATATCTTTCGTGAGTATGATGGAAAGGATAATTGTGCTCAAGTGCTAGAAGAAGAAATCTCTAAATTGTTTGGCACTAAATATTTGAATGATGAGCATGATTGCAATGTTGTTAGTATGAATTCTTTGAATATCCATGATGCTAATGATGATTGCACTAGTTATGATGAAAATGTCTCCTATAAACATGTCAATTTTTGTGGAGTGCATTGGGTTTGTAAGTACACACCAAATAGGGAAGATAGATATTGCAAGAGGCATAAGTACTTAAAAACCAAATTGTTGCAAGAAGAGCTAGATGAATGTGCTGAAAGATTCAATATTTTTCGCGCTCCTTGTGAACTTTGCAATGAACATGGTCATTTAAAGCTCCAATGCTATTTGTTTCATGATCAAGTCGTGTCCAAATATTGTGATAATTTGATTGCCCTTGAGCATCATAAAGAGATTAGCCTTCTTTTGTGTTATGAAGAAATGGAATGTATAACTGAGGGTATTCCAAAATCTAGTCTTGATAAAATTCTTGATTTTAATCTAGAGAAAATTTATATGTATTGTGCGGAGAATTGCATTGAAAATCCTTATATTGCCAATTACCTAAAGAAAACAAAGAAAATGGAAGATGATGAGAATACTAATGAAAGGGAAGAGGCTTCCTAATCTCCTCCTATTATTTCTTATGATGAATCAGGTAACGAGGAGGAGCTTTCTATTAAGCCAATCTCATCAATAAGGAGCTCAAAGAGGAAGGTTGAACCTACACATAATGTGAAGAAGAAAAATAAAAGAAGGAGCAACAAAGGTAAAATGGTATCCCTCCCAAATGATGTTGCTCCTACTACTACTTGTGATGATGATAATTGCTATACTATTGGTGCTATTCATATTTTTAATGATGAGAGTGATTATGCTTATGATATGAAAGGGCCCAAGCTTCGGGAAGCTATGTTTGATGAGGATGAAATATTTGAGAATATATTTGCTGGAATTAATGTTTGTCCCAAGCTTGGGGATGCTATCCTTAATGAATATGATATTTTTAGCATCCCAAGTTCTGATATGCAAAGTTTTTATGATGATAGCATGCCTCCTACCTATGATGATTATATTGATGAAAGTGGGTTTGGAAGAGAGTAAACTTTAGGAAGTAGTGATCCCACTATCTTGGAGGACGTTGAATTTTATCGTGATGAATATGAAAGTGGATTTGGAAGAGTGTCAACTTTATTTAGTGATTCCACTATCTTGGGAGAGGTTTCAATCGATTATGATGAGAACGAAGTTGCTACTTATGATGATTATTGTGATGAAACTTATGCTATAAAAAGTAGTGATGATTATATTTACAGATCTTGTAATGATTATGATTACCCTTTTTCTGAATATTACTCTTTTAATGTGGAAACAATTTTTAGTGTTCAAGTCTCTCATGATACTCCCACTAGTATTCCGAATGAGAAGAAATTTGCTTATGTGGAGAGTAGTAAATTTTCTATGCTTGTAGATCATGAAAAGAATGCTTTAGGTTATATTGTTGAATTCATTCATGATGCTACTGAAAATTATTATGAGGGAGGAACATATGCTTGTAGGAGCAATGATATCAAGTTTCCTCCCTATGTGCTTAAAATCTTGAAGCTATCCTTGTGTTACCTTCCTATGCTAGTTGATTATTGTTCCCATAAGTTGTTTGCTCACAAAATCCCTATGCATAGGAAGTGGGTTAGACTTAAATGTGCTAGTCATATTCTTCATGATGCTCCCGTTATGTTTCAATTCTTATCTTTTATTTGAGCATCATTGTCATCATCATGCCTAGCTAGAAAGGCATTAAAGAAAAACGCTTGTTGGGAGACAACCCAATATTTACCCTTACTGTTTTTGTGTGTCCACATGATTATGCTACTGTAGTAATCATGTTTTATAGCTTTTGTTTCAATAAAGTGCCAATTAGAACCTTTGGGAAGACTTGGGTGAAGTTTATGTGATCTTGCTGTAGAAAACAGAAACTTTAGCGCTCACGAGAATAGCTGCCGTTTTTTTACTGGAGAGCGATTTTAGGTTGATTATTTTTGCAGATTATTAATATACAAATTACTAAGGTCCAGAAATTTAATTCATAATTTTGGGGGTTTCAGAGGTATACGTTTAATACAGATTACTACAGACTGTTCTGTTTTTGACAGATTCTGTTTTCATTGTGTTGTTTGCTTATTTTGATGCATCTATGGCTAGTACTAGGTGGTATGAACTATAGAGAAGTTGGAATACAGTAGGTTTAACACCAATATGAATTTATAATGAGTTCATTACAGTACCTAAGTGGTGATTTTTTTTCTTATACTAACGGAGCTTATGAGTTTTGTGTTAAGTTTTGTGTGGTTGAAGTTTTCAAGTTTTGGGTAAAGATTCGATGGACTATGGAATAAGGAGTGGCAAGATCCTAAGCTTGGGGATTCCCAAGGCACCCCAAGGTAATATTCAAGGACAACCAAGCAACTAATCTTGGGGATGCCCCGGAAGGCATCCCCTCTTTCGTCTTCGTTCATCGGTAACTTTACTTGGAGCTATATTTTTATTCGCCACATGATATGTGTTTTGTTTGGAGCATCATTTTATTTTGTTAGTTTTTGCTTTCTGTTAGTTAGAATAATGTTTTGCATCTTTAGTTTCAATAAAAAAGTCAAGGATAGCCATTGCCATGCTTATTTTGCTAGTATACATGTTGCTGTTTGAAAACAGAAAGTTTACCGCTGTTGCAAAAATTCCCTAGAAAATTCAGAGAATGTTATAACGTTGAATCTTTTTGCATATTAAGCTCTGATAAATTTATTACAGTGGTAATTTTATTTCATAATTTTTGGAGTCAGGGAAGTATTGTTACTCTTGCATTCTTTACAGACTGTACTATTTTGGCAGATTGCTGTTATGGTTGCATTGTTTGCATATGTTTGCTTGTTTAATGATTCTATTTGAGGATAGGAGTATTAAATATACAGAGGCATTTAGTATGCAATGTTGAATAATAATTTTAGTTCTTTGTTACGGTAGAAAATGATAAGGTTTTGCATTGGTTTATACTAACCTATCTCACGAGTTGTTGAGTTTGTTGTGAATGAAGCTTTTGATAAAAAGAGAAACCATGATATGAGAGGAATTAAGGAGATACAAAAGCTCAAGCTTGGGGATGCCCAAGGCACCCCAAGATAATATTTCAAGAAGTCTCAAGCATCTAAGCTTGGGGATGCCCCGGTAGGCATCCCACCTTTCTTCTTCAACAACTATCGGCTAGTATCGGTTGAGCCTAAGTTTTTGCTTCTTCACATGAGTTGTGGTATCCTTGCAATGTTATTTTATTTTGTTTTGCTTGCTGCTTGAATACAATACCAAGATCTGAAATTCTTTATTGAAATATAGTCTTCTCAAGGTTGTATAATTATTTTGCTACTCATTGATCTTCACTTATATCTTGTTGGAGTAGTTTTTCATTTGCTCATAGTGCTTCACTTATATCTTTTTAGCGTAATAATCTTTGCTCTAGTACTTCACTTATATCTTTTAGAGCGTAATGGTGGATTTGTTTTAAACAAACTATTGATCTCTCATGCTTCACTTAGATTATTTTGAGAGTCGTTAATAGCATGGTAATTTGCTTAAAGATAATATACTTGGTATTCAAGATATGTGAAACTTTCTTTTGAGTGCGTTGAATACTAAGATAAGTTTGATGCTTGATAATTGTTTTGAGATATGGAGGTGATAATATCAAAGCAATGCTAGTTGGGGTGATTATGAATTTAAAGAATGCTTGGGCTGGAGTTTGTGACTCCCGTAGCATGCACGTATGGTGAACCACTTTGTGATGAAGTCAGAGCACAATTTTATTTATTGATTGTCTTCCTTATGAGTGGCAGTCGGGGACGAGAGATGGTATTTTCCTACCAATCTATCCCCCTAGGAGTATGCGTTTAGTGCTTTGGTTTTTGATGACTTCTAAATTTTTGCAACAAGTGCATGAGTTCTTTTGATTAATGTTGAGTCCATGGATTATACGCACTCTCACCCTTCCACCATTGCTAGCCTCTCTAATACCGCGCACTTTTCGCCGGTATCATACACCCACCATATACCTTCCTCAAAACAGCCACAATAGCTACCTATCATGGCATTTCCATAGCCATTCCGAGATATATTGCCATGCAACTTTCCACCGTTCCGTTCATATGACACACATTACTTTTGTCATATTGCTTTTTGCATGAACATGTAGTTGACATGGTATTTGTGGCAAAGCCACCGTTCATAATTTTCATACATGTCACTCTTTATTCATTGCATATCCCGGTACACCGCCGGAGGCATTCATATAGAGTCATATTTTGTTCTAGTATTGAGTTGTAATTTTTGAGTTGTAAGAAAAATAAAAGTGTGATGATCATCATTATTAGAGCATTGTCCCAGTGAGGAAAGAATGATAGAGAGTCTCATATGTTGTCACTTTCATATACTAGTGGGAATTTTTCATTACAAAACTTGGCTTGTATATTCCAATGATGGGCTTCCTCAAAAGTACCCTAGGTCTTCGTGAGCAAGCAAGTTGGATGCACACCCACTTAGTTTCTTTTTGAGCTTTCATATACTTATAGCTCTAGTGCATCCGTTGCATGGCAATCCCTACTCACTCACATTGATATCTATTGATGGGCATTTCCATAGCCCATTGATACACCTAGTTGATGTGAGACTATCTTCTCCTTTTTGTCTTCTCCACAACCACCATTCTATTCCACCTATAGTGCTATGTCCATGGCTCACGCTCATGTATTGCGTGAAAGTTGAAAAAGTTTGAGATTACTAAAGTATGAAACAATTGCTTGGCTCGTCATCGGGGTTGTGCATGATTAAATACTTTGTGTGATGAAGATAGAGCTTAGCCAGACTATATGATTTTGTAGGGATAACTTTCTTTAGCCATGCTATTTTGAGAAGACATGATTGCTTTAATTTGTATGCTTGAAGTATTATTACTTTTATGTCATTATGAACTTTTGTCTTGAATCTTTCAGATCTGAATATTCATGCCACAATTAAGAAGATTTACATTGAAATTATGCCAAAGTACCACTCCGCATCAAAAATTCTTTTTTATCATGTACCTACTCGAGGACGAGCAGGAATTAAGCTTGGGGATGCTTGATACTTCTCCAACGTATCTATAAATTTTGATTGCTCCATGCTACTTTATCTACTGTTTTAGGCAATATTGGGCTTTATTATCCACTTTTATATTATTTATGGGACTAACCTATTAACCGGAGGCCCAGCCCAGATTTGCTGTTTTATGCCTATTTCAGTGTTTCGAGGAAAAGGAATATCAGACGGAGTCAAAACGGAACGAAATCAACTTGAGAAGTTAATTTTGGAAGGAAGCCCACCTGATGGACTTGGAGTGCACGTTAGGGGAGTCCCGGGCTGCCCACAAGGGTGGGGGGCTCGCCCCCCTGGGCGCGCCCCCTGCCTCGTGGGACCCCCGTAGCTCCACTGATGTACCTCCTGCACCCATATATACCTACGTACCCAAAAACTTCCAGAACAGAACCTAGATCGGGAGTTCCGCCGCCGCAAGCCTCTGTAGCCACCAAAAACCAATCGGGACCCTGTTCCGGCACCCTGCCGGAGGGGGATCCCATCACCGGAGGCCATCTTCATCATCCCGGCGCTATCCATGATGAGGAGGGAGTAGTTCACCCTCGGGGCTGAGGGTATGTACCTGTAGCTATGTGTTTGATCTCTCTCTCTCGTGTTCTCTCTCATGTTCCCTCTATGGCATGATCTTGATGTATCCATAGCTTTGCTATTGTAGTTGGATCTTATGATGTTTCTCCCCCTCTACTCTCTTGTGATGAATTGAGTTTCCCCTTTGAAGTTATCTTATCAGATTGAGTCTTTTATGAGAACACTTGATGTATGTCTTGCGATCCACTTGATGTATGTTTTGGTGATCAACTTGCGGGTTTCGTGACATTGGGAACCTATGCATAGGGGTTGGCACATGTTCTTGACTCTCCGGTAGTAGCTTTGGGGCACTCTTTGAAGTACTTTTATGTTGGTTGGATGAATCTGAGATTGTGTGATGCATATCGTATAATCATGCCCACAGGTACTTGAGGTGACAATGGAGTATCTAGGTGACATTAGGGTTTTGGTTGATTTGTGTCTTAAGGTGTTATTCTAGTACGAACTCTTTTGTAGATCGATCCGAAAGAATAACTTTGAGGTGGTTTCGTACCCTACCATAATCTCTATGTTTGTTCTCCACTATTAGTGGCTTTGGAGTGACTCTTTGTTGCATGTTGAGGGCTTGTTATATGATCTATCTATGTTATTATTGTTGAGAGAACTTGCACTAGTGAAAGTATGAACCCTAGGCCTTGTTTCCTATCATTGCAATACCGTTTACGCTCACTTTTACTGCTCGCTACCTTGCTGTTTTTATTATTTCAGATTACAAATACCTTTATCTACTATCTATTTTGCACTTGTATCACCATCTCTTCGCTGAACTAGTGCACCTATACAATTTACCATTGTATTGGGTGTGTTGGAGACACAAGAGACTCTTTGTTATTTGGTTGCAGGGTTGTTTGGGAGATACCATCTTCATCCTACGCCTCCTATGGATTGATAAACCTTAGGTCATCCACTCGAGGGAAATTTGCTACTGTCCTACAAACCTGTGCACTTGCAGGCCCAACAGCGTCTACAAGAAGAAGGTTGTGTAGTAGACATCACTCACCTAGTTACATCCCGACGACCTCCAGGTATCCCCTCCAGCCTTGCTCCACTGCCCGTCTTCCCACGTCGTTGCATGTGGATCTTCCATAGTTCTTTGCCCAAAATGTAGCTCGTCCGGCGTACTTTCGATATTGCAATCTCGTCCTCGCACCATTTTAGACAAACACAACCGTGTTATTATCTTCCCTTAGGACAAGGAATATGCTTCTTTTTTGTCATCGCATGTGTCATCAACTGTTATTGGCCAGTAACCGTTTCCTTTCTACCTCTTTTTTGCAAACAGGGCTATAAATTTCACCTCGTTGCTATTGCGACCTTTTGGTGAACTTCACAAATCACTTTTTCTTAAGAGTGTTTTGTGCAGTTGTACTAAAATGTCACACGGGCAACGTCTCTACATTTCAGTGCGCTTGCACAAAGGGAGATTGGTTTTGCTCTATCCTCCTCATCCAACTCCGAGCCTAATCTTCTCCAACTAGTTAGTCTTAAGAGAGACTGCAAAGGTGACCGGCTTCTATTTATGTGTTTATTGTTTCATCAGCAGTCCTCTATTATCATAATCACACTTAATATCTTTGGAACAGGGACACTCAACTCTATTTTAGTGGAACTCCACAAAATGATCAGAATGTTGCATGCTCCAGATAGCTACTTTTTTCCCAACGTGCCTTGTTGATTTAGACAAAGCTGGGGGGACGTTGCTGCCAATGAAAGCATGGATCAATTTTAATTTAACACCTTCTCACAACTTTGTCTTCAGTTGTGATGTAAATATTAGCTCTGATCTTCTAATAATTGAGATGCATTAGCAAGGAAGTTAGTTTTTTATTGTTTCCGAAAGAGCATCGATGGCAAGACACACGAAACAAAAGCTGAAAGCTCACACCATTGTACAATTTCATGTTGCTGGAAAATTATTTGTATAGTACGTCAATTATGTAAACAAATGCTGGAAGCTTGATAGCATTGCCAGAAGCCGCTTCAGCATCCGGGTCCATGTGCCATGCACAAAATTATACTCCTTCGTTCCTAAATATTAGTGTTTTTACAAATTTCAAATGGGCATATTTTAGAGTGTAGATTCACTCATTTTGCTTCGTATGTGTACTCCCTCCGTTCCTAAATACTCTATTTGTCTTTCTAGAGATTTCAACAAGTGAATACATATGGAGCAAAATGAGTGAATCTACACTCTAAAATATGTCTATATACATCCATATGTAGTAGTCCATTTGAATCTCTAAAAAGACAAATATTTGAGTAGTCACTCGTTGAAATCTCTAGAAAGACAAATAGTCCAGAGTATATTTAAGAACCGATGGGGTAGTGCCCAACCGCATGGGAGACTCAGCCCGGTCGTTGCGCCGCATTAATAGTGAGTAATGAGCAGTCAAATCATAAGCCCCACCTTTCCCACTTTAAGTTGCTCGAAAGAAGCAACCATCAACACGCTCTTCTTTGAATCCGCTCATACTACTCCATCCATCACTGTTTATAGAGGGTGCTTCAGAAAAAGAAAAAATCTCTGGGACCAAGGCGACTAGCGATCGGCGTGGGAAATAGCATTGGTAGTTAGCACGACATCTATTACTAGAGGAAATAATGCATACACACATGCATGCAGTGCTTCCACCCCGAGAACAGACATGCATGCACTTACTCCACTCCGTAGTACATCGAGAGAAAATTGTGGACTTGGCATATCACTGACATGTGGGACCGGAGTGTGAGAAAACCGATCTCAATTGACGGCAAAATGGCCAACCCGCCATTCCTTGAGAGAGACGAGGAGTGAGAACACACAAACGGGCTCGCACAGAGGACAAGATATATTCGAGCATGGTTGATCGATATCATCATTACATGTTGGGCTGCCGTTTTCTGCCCTTCTCCCGAATAAATGTTCACTTTATCAGAGATTAAAAAAATAAGAGTACAGACGCTCCACCATGCAGTTCTAGTAGTAGTACTACTCATACTACTAAGCCTTGTGCTTGGCTCTTCGCCTCTTCGTGAAGTCGAACAATGATGGTACTCCGCATGTTGGGTACTATAGTGTATGCCTCTGGCAATCTGACACCGAATGAACTGATGCATGTCCACCACCTGGGCGAGGGTAGGTTGCATTAGTCAAAAGGCCTTCACCTTGTCCTGCAAGCTTCTCCTCATTCTGTGAGTTGATGGGACACACCAAAAAGTAGTGCTAGTCCATACTCCCTCCTTTACGGTTAATATGGCTTAATCTTTTTTGCGGGTAAATGAGAGAGCTTTATTCATATATAAGCATTCTTAGGACGACCAGCGAAGACATTGGTCACTAGGAAGCGAGGTACCCCGCAAAAAAAGAAGTAGGAAGCGAGGTGTTTCATCAAGCCAGCTCTCGGCCACGTTCAAAGTGCAGCAAGCATGGTTCGCACAGAGATGCGCCGCAAGGTTTGCTGACCTGTTTACATGCTGAATAACAAAAAAAGAGGAAATATTATCAAGCGCTCCTATTTGTAACGGGATATGAGCCAGAATTAAGCGAGAATTGTGGCGAGTGTTCCATGCAATCAACTTCCATTATCACAAGCGAGAACCCTCAAAGAGAACCAAATGTGTTGAAGATTGCTTTATCACATTTTAAAAATATAATAAGAGTGCAGATGCTCCTCCACCTGATTCCTAGTACTAGTATAGTACATACCTCTATAGACTATAGTAGTAGTACTAGTACTAGTAAACTTTGCGCTTGGCTGTTCGCCTCTTCGGGAAGTCGAACAATGATAGTAATAGTATAGTGTATGCTTCTGGAAATCTGACACCAAATTAACTGTTGCACGTCCATAGCCTGAGCGAGGGAGAGCTTGCATTAGTCAAAAGTTGCTCCTTGTCCTACGAGCCACCGCGAGCAAGTTTCTCCCGTCCTGCAAGTTTCTCCTCGTTTGGCAAGTTAACAGGACACAACAAAGTAATGCTAGTCCATACTGCCTCCTCTCTGGTTAATATGTCTTAATTTCAAATGAGATAAATACACTGTCTGTCACTGTATATTTGTAAAAATACAGTCAGTGGACTTCATAATATGCTCATTGCGCTCAATATATACATTTTCCGGTCTTTATATGGTCACTAGCTCACCTTGGCTGAGTATTTGTGTGCATGCACGTGTAGGTTGAACACTTGAGCGTGACCGTGTGTGTTCCGCCGTGTGCTCAGACATGCATGCATTAGGGCTTCGCGTGCGTTTTTGCGTCCATGTGTACGTGTGACTATTGCAATCGGGGGTCACCGTGGTATGGGCCGATGCCGCGTCCCAACCGCCCTTCTAGCTACAACACAACGTCCCAGGTAGTCCATCTTCCTTTTGGAGCCGGCTTGCTCCACTGCCGCAGCTCCCCACGTAGCTCCATCTCCATGTCGATCTTTCTCTACTTCTACCGGCTTCTACTTTTGATGAGTTTATGTCTAATGAACTAGTGCCAGTACTATTATTCTAATCACACTTCTTCAATATCTTTGCCATCAGGGATGCTCAGCTCGATTTTAGTGGAACTGCACAAAAGCATCGTATGATCCGAGGGTGCCAGCCGTCTTTCCTTTAACAGGTTCTACCTAGCCAGGAAATTAAATCATGTTTAGGGTTTAGGGTTTAAGTCGTAGTGACCCAATCAGTAGTTTTTCTTTTGTACACGCTCTCACAACTTTTTTCTTTAGTTGTGAAGTAAATATTGGCTATGATCTGTGAATCATTGAGATGCATCGGCATGCATGTTAGTTTTCCTTTGTATTTGATTGAACGTTTTAACGGGGCAACCTTGGAGTAGGAATGAAAATGGAGTGGAAAGTTTCCGTTTTTCCGGAGAAAAAACTGGAAACGGAGAGAAACCAATGTTTCTTTTCGTTGGATCGCGCCATCGAGCAAAACTAATGTTTAAATCACGTCTGTCGCGTTCGTGTCTCACCCTCCTCCAAGGATCGACCCCACACGGTCGCTCGGCATGCCACTCACCGCAAACCGAGTATACGATAACTTTTCCGCCTGCTTGTTGATGGATCGCGCCATGGAGTACTAGCACTACTGGAAGAGATTGATGAGTTGGGGGAGGAAAGCTAGCTGTAGCACGGCCTCCCAAGAACTTCTTACATGCATGTTGTGGTTGGTTATTGCGACCTTTGAATGCCGAGTAGTCGCGTGCACTAGGAAGCGGCGGGGGCGACGCTCTCTCGGCCGGCGCGATGCTTCAATGACGGCGCCAGTGAGAGGTCGCGTCCGCTCTGGCCGGGCATGAATGAGGCACTGACCATTTTAGGCGGGAAGCACACACAGGTGATGAAGAGGGTTCGAGTTGGTCAGGAGCGGCCATGGCAGCGGTCCGGACGCCCGCAAACAAGAGATGATGTGCGTTAATATTGTTGCGTATATAATTAACAACATAAATAATGTGCCAGTTGGAAAAATATGATTGGAGATGGAGATGCAAATGGAATTTTACATAAACACAGATAAGCATGTCTATGTCTATGTGTGTGTGCGCGATGACTCTCGCGACCTGGAAGCGGGGGCGTGTTTTTGATCAAGTTTTCTTTCTTGGTACGTTAAAAAATTATCCGCCAGTTTTCGTTTCTTTTTTCCGGGAACGTGCGTATTCTATTTAAAACCACTGCTATGGAGAGATTTTTTTACTCCATTATAGCCTCTTGTTTGATGGAGTTTCTCGGGTCTCACTCTGTCACCCTCTCCATATCAAAACAAGATGACAGTGTCCACTCTATCTCTCTCCTCACCGGTGGTCACGGATCCGGCCGAATCCTGTCCGCCGCGGGAGGTGAGGAGGTGCAGCGTTGATGTTGTCGCTGTCGGCGATGGAGGAAGCCGATGCGCACCGTCCTCTCGGAGCCGGCGTTGGCACGGACGAAGGTCCTTCGCGCCCTTGTTCGCTGCTGTCGTGTGGGCAGATCCCGCCCGCCCGCCGAAGCGACATCTCGCCCACCTGAGGTATAACTTCTTGTACTGGTCCAGCTCCCCAGGTCGCTGCATGCAGGGTTTTCTTCTATGTGACTACTCCCCAACTCCCCATGTATAGTAGCTAGGGTCGTCGGCTGGTCCAACATCACCTACTATTATAGAGGAAATGCCACTCGAAAAGTTGTCCTGATTTATGCCTCGGTGGAGGTATACATGTTGTTTCGACAAAAAGTACATGGTGGTTGTGCGGTCATTGTCAATTTGCTCCTATTGCTGCTGCTAATCTAATACTATCACTGGTTAAATGAAGAAATGCTTTTTCCTAGGGTATCCTGGTTTAGTTCCCATCAAGATAATCAAGATGCTTCTGTTTGTTGGTGTACTTTTAATTAATTCTTATTGACAATTGAGATGTCGTTGTTAATCTTGTAAAGCAAAGTAACACCACTACATCCCTTTTTTATATTTTTGGAAACAGCGATGCATATCTCCATACCCGGGCATGTCTTCCTCAATTTTAGTGGAACTGCACAAAATTGGATGGCCATTGTTGTTCTGCCTCTCTGTCCTCTGCCACGTGGTTCTTCCTTCCTCGAGCTTGATTACTGAGAAGAAACAGACCACAATGAGGATTTGTCGAACTTCATAGGTGCCTCACCCAAACTTGATGCCAAATGGATGATGCATCACCATGATGACCTATCGATGCTCATGGTTGCGCCTCATGGTTGCGTCGGCTGGTGAAGCTGATCGATTTTCAATGAAAAACAAGTTGTCTTCCATCAGTGCTCTTTGCTTGTTACCCACAAAGATGATATCCTTTGTTAGTTCACCTTGGTTGCGTTGGAGATGGAGTCGTCTTTCACGTTGGTGCAATTTTATCACACAATTGGCTATGATCCAAATGTTTCCTCGAAGAAGGATCGACGTTGGTACTAAGAGCATAAGTTTTGTATTGATTTCTAAGCCTTCTCACAACTTTGTCTCCAGCTCCCCTGTAATTTTATTTGTCCAGCTATTAACTTTGATTGAAAAAATGGCGTGGACTAAAAACCCGGACGGACGTAGTAGCCCTCCATTTTTATTTACACAGCATATTAGATTTGACTGAAGTCAAACTTTGTAAAGTTTGACCAAGTTTAGGTTGAACACAACAAACCATAATTATTAGAGAGGGCATGCAAACTGTACATACTCTCAAACCTTTCTGATAATTGAAATTAAAATTCTTTATTTGTACACACTCTCACACGTTTCCGATAATTTGGCGCATGTGTGGTTGTTCACTGAAGGGAGGGTAGTGTACCGCACGTGAAGGACAGGAAGTACGACCAGAACGTGTGGATCGTTAGTTTATCGGAAGTACTTAGTAGTTTTCTTCACTGGTACGTTAAATAAAGAGTTTTGTTTTGTACTTACACAATTTAAAATGATTGTTATGGAGAGAATAAGAAAACCACTCCACTATATATTAGTCATATACACGAGTACTATATGGACGCAGCTTCATTGACTTTAGTGCACATGCCTTTGGGTTTATGACAGATGGGCCCAAAATGTGGTGGTGTGGAGCATGAATCTAGGACGTGGTTCAATGAGGAAAGGAGGGACGAAAAGTAGTATAGACTGGCTATCCAGCCGCTTTGTTGGTCGAAAGGGGAAAAAGGGGGTAACCCGAAACTGGGGGGTCGGGGAGTTTGTGCAGGACTAGATTTGCTTCCCTCACATAGGAAAAAGGTTGAAAGAGAACAAATGTGGGACCAACGCAGATATGCTGCTTGGATACATGCTCTGCATTACCCATTTATACGTGTGGACGCACATGGTGTTTGCATGTCCCATGTCCCATGTCCCATACAACTATTTTGTTGTTGTTAATCTAAGAATGCCGCCGGAAAATTGAAGCAATGCCACTTTTAAAAGTAAATTACACTTTTTAACGAATGTTGTTCTAAGAGAATGTCTCTGTTAATATGAATCAATGCAACCGTTTTAGAAATGCTACTATCCTACTTTGTTTTCCATCAAGATAAGTTAGATGCTTCTTTTTGTCGTCGTTTGTTTCATCCTCCTTCATCGGCAAGTAATTGTTTCCTTTTTTGCCCGTGTTAAAATATGGGTATCTACTCAACTTTGTTATATTACGACATTTTGCTTCGCTACGCGAAACACTTATGTTTTAAGAGTGTTTTGTGCAGTTCAACTTGAATGTCACACCGGCGACTTTGCTTAATTTTGGTGGAACTGCACAAAAGGAGATCGAGATTTGTTTCCAGTGAGTTGTTTCAAATCTTGGTCTCATCCACATGTTGTGCAGTGTGCTTTGAGATGTTGTGCTACTTGTTTTGGTATCGTTTTAAATAAATGTTGAAATGAAGCTATTGTATTGCTGTCTTTTCGCATTAAGTAGTGAACAAAAATGGGACCAACCCAGACATGATGCTTGTTGCTTTATTACAACAAACTCTGCATCACCCCCTTTATAAGTAGATAGAAGCACATATTGTTGTTGAGCCGACTCTCCCCTGTAATGGTTTATGCTTTTCGTTAATCTAATGCCGCTGGTAAAATTAAGCAATGCCACTCTCAGAATTAACTACTGAATCTTATTTCAAAACTGCAACACTTGTTAGGGGTTGGCAGGATTACCATTTTTGTGGCCGCATGTTTCATCCTCCTTTATTAGCCAGTAATTGATTCCTTTTTTGCCTCTGTTTAAACAGGGATATCTATTCAACTTGTTGCTATTGCGACATTTTGCTTCGCTACGCGAAACACTTTTGTTTTAAGAGTGTTTTGTGCAGTTCAACTTGAATGTCACACCGGCAACTTTGCTTAATTTTGGTGGAACTGCACAAAAGGAGATCGAGATTTCATATATGTGTTGGTATTTCTTTCAAGTCCTCCTTAGGAACTGTTTCAAATCTTGGTCAAGAATGGTTAGTACCGACTTTCATCCACATGATGCTGCAGTGTGCTTTGAGATGTTGTGCTACTTGTATTGGTACTGTTTTGGATAAATGTTGAATTGCAGCTATTGAACTGCTGTCATTTACCATCAAGTGAGCAAAAAATGTTCCAACCCGGACATGATGCTTGTTTCTTTGTTACAACAAAACTCTACATCACCCCCTTTATAAGTGATGGAAGAACATGCTGTTGTTGCGCCCACTCTCCCCTGGAACTGTTTATGCTTTTTGTTAATCTAATGCCGCTGGTAAAATTAAGCAATGCCACTCTCACAATTAATTAACTACAAAATCTTAGTTCAAAACTGCAACACTTGTTAGGGATTGACGGGATTACCATTTTTGTGGCCGCATGTTTATCCTCCTTTATTGGCCAGTAATTGATTTCTTTTTTTGCCTCTGTTAAAACGAATCAGTCGCATTGTTTTAGGAATGGTACTATCTTGTTTTGTAGTTCTTTCTACATGTTTCACCAAGGTATTGTTAAGATAATGTCTCTGTTAAAATGAATCAATTGCGTTGTTTTAGGAATGGTACTTTTCTGCTTTGTCATTCTTTATACATGTTGAAACAAGGCATTGTTAAGATAATGTCTCAGTCAATATGAATGAATCACACTGATGGAGAATTGCTACTCTCCTGCTTTGTTTCCCATTAATATAAGGTAGATCAGTAGATGCTTTTCTTCTGGGAGTACAAGTCATCAACCGTTATTTCTCAGTAATTGTTTACCTTATGCCTATTGTTGCTTACAGGGATATAAAAATGAAAGC
This sequence comes from Triticum aestivum, assembly GCF_018294505.1. Classification (NCBI taxonomy): domain Eukaryota; kingdom Viridiplantae; phylum Streptophyta; class Magnoliopsida; order Poales; family Poaceae; genus Triticum; species Triticum aestivum. The sequence continues at coordinate 632,445,401 of NC_057804.1, read as the reverse complement.
TCAGTTTTATTCTGACTTTGATTTTAGTTGAACTACACAAAAGGAGCCAATGTGTCCAAGGCAAACTGCTGCATTACTGGGTCCAGTTGGTCGTTCCACTTTGCAGAAAGAAGCAGTCACTATTTGCGCTACATTATAGAAGGAATGACTGAGAAGCTTTACAGAGTATTAGTAGACACTGGTGACATGACTAGTCTACAGAGAGCATAGGCAACTCTACAACACATGGAGTGCACTGGGCAAAAAGTGCCCAAACAAGTACAAGAAGCCATGACAGGACTCCACGATCATAGGCATTACATATTTTGAATGGGAAAAGCTTGTCAAAGTTTAATCATTGATGTTAGCAAGAAGACATTAGTTTAATATATTGGAATTGGAAAACCTTGTCAAAATTTGCTCATTGATGTTAGCCAGAAGACATGCATTTGATATTTTTGAGTGGGACGCCCTTCGCTGTGAGCAGCGTCGATCATTTTTTCCTATTCATGTGTTCAGTTTAGAAGTAAATAGTTACTCTGCTGAGATGCATAGTCACATGAATGTTGACTTATGTAAGGTATTTTAAGAGTTTGTTCTTAATATTGTCTATGTAATGCCAGGCATTGTGTTTGATTGCAAAGTTGAGCTTGGAATGTTGTGGCATGCGGCATCATGAGCTGTTCACCGTGCCTCCTGAGAATAATGATTCGTATTGTTTTGCATGTCGATCTAATGCCAGCGATTTGCTTGTTAAGAAGATCATCCTCTTTTGTTGTTTCCGTGCTTAAGAAGTTCATCGTCTTATGTTTCATTCATAACCTATACGACGAGTCGGGTAGGTTAGACGTGAAACCATATGATCTTCTGACCAACTCATCATCTTAGGCCGTGATTGGATCGTCGTTTTCCAACCAAAACCGTTTGTAAAACTGACGCTTGTAAATAAAAGAAGATGGTCTCGGGCGAAGCGCTTGGTTGGTCAATTTTGACTAGTAAAATATACACTGGTCTCTCAAATTACACGCGTAACCTGCCGCTTTTACTTACAGACCTCGGGCCCTCAGTTTCATTCCGCCTGTATTTACGCGTTGTTTCCGATGACGAGTAAATTACACTAGTATCTTAATACATGTGTGAAATAAACCAGAGCTCCCAAGCGTGGCCTTACCGTTTCATGCCGTCTCAGTCTCTCTAAGGTGCTCATAGGTGTCCGTTGATCGTGGCTTCCTGAATGAGCAACGGGCGTTGTATCAGACCATCTGTAGGGCCCGCGAGGCCCTCCCCATCATCCTTCGAGTTGTCGCGCTCGCCGTGGCGCCGAGCATTGTTAACATGGTCAACGAACATGAGGATTCAGGAGATGACTTTATTTTGACTGGGTGACAGTAGGGACCCACTAGGGCCATAGCCGTACGTACGCAAGTGCCTCCTTCTTATGTACAACTATATTTTTTATGCTTCCTCCTGGTTTCCTGACATCATGGTTCCACACCATTGCCAACCTATGTAGTCAATATAAATGGGAGAATTGCACAAGGTGCGGCCGACAGCTGGGACCAAGTAGTTCGAGCAGTATTTGTGTTTTTGAGGTGTGAGCACTGCAGAGTTTTTCTTGGCGATGTTTTCGTTGTTGTTCAAAAGAGAGCACGGTATTAACTGGGCGGGCTGTGTCCCGTCTAGCCTAGGCCAGATATCTAGCCCAGATATTATTTTTTTTCAAGATGAAAATGGCTAGCCCAGCTATACATTTTTTGAGGAATACCCAGGCAAGGTCAACTAGTTATTCTCCGCCCCGCTAGGCTGCAAATCTTTCCTAGGAGGGATGCATTAGGCTTATAAAATATTATTTATGGATTTTGAAAATCTTAATTTTTAATTGTTGCGTGCGCAATGTTTCATTGGATTTTTATGTAATACAAATTTATATTTAATCTGACTATAAATTTTGGGATAAAAATATTTTGGATCCCATCAAAATGTGGGAATTTTTTATTGAATTCTATCTTGAACGGTTGGTTGAATTTATTAATCGTTGTCCTAGCTAGAAAATGGGTTGTACTTTTAACAAACTGTAAATGGGCTGTAGTAAATTCCATTAGAATTCAAAAATGGGCTGTACATTCTTACAAATTGCAAATGGGCTATAAGTTCTTTGCCACACACTTGTGGGCCTACTCAGTTGACGCGTCCCCTAAAAAAAGAAGTTGACGCATATGCAAGGCTTTGTCTACTTATTATAGTCAACACACGGTTCTAGCAGCAGTGGCCGTTGGATGTCTATCCAACGGATGTCGTGCTTCTTCTTCAATCTCCGATATTCTAGCTTCGGCCGCCCAAAAAATGATTCCTCCCCCTGACATCTAGGGCGCACCATTTCGGAGGCTGGCCTGTGGGCGTACTAAGTTGACGCGTACCAAGGGCTTTGTCAACTTAGTCAATATAAACGATTCTAGGTGCAATGACCGTACGATTTCCATCCAACGGCCGTAGTGCTTCTTCAACCTCTGGTCTTCTTGCTCCAGCCGCCCAAAGCAGCGCCAGTCGTGCCGCCTGCTCCTGCCTACCATGGCCAGCTGTGCTGCAGCAGAGGTCTCACCGCCCCCTACTACTCCCACCGCTGGCCAGGCCATCCCTCCACTCACCCACACCCCCTGTTATTCTGCGGCGACGACGGCCTCACACCGCAGCCGAACCAGTGAACCCTCGTACTCCTCTCCACGTGGGCATCCACTGTCGCGTCTTCCCCGGCTCTGCGTCGTCCCCTTCCTAGGCCTCGCTGTCGTCCACCTCCATGGTGCTCTCGGTCCGGCGTGGTCAATGTGGTGAACGACCGACTTCCATCAGAAGAATACTGTACGTGGAAAGGCTGACAGCTGGGTCCACGGCAGTCACAAGGAAGTGCCTCCTCATTACGCGCAAAATAAGTATTCCTCCAACTGACAGAAGGGACCCACCGGACGGGCCACCGTATTTTGCGGAAAAAACATTTCCCCCTTGACTGTTGGGACCCACCGGATGGGCCACCGTATTTCACGAAAAAAACGTTTCCCCCGCTGTCAGCTTGGACCCACCGGAAGTGCATCCTTATTACGCACAAAAAAATGAATACTCCCCCTGCTACCTGGGACCCTCCTTGGTGGGAGGCTGAGTTGTGGGCCTACTAAGTTGACGTGGACGGAGGGCTTTGCCAACTTAGTCAATATGAATGATTCTAGCTCCAGTGACCATACGATGTCCATCCAACGGCCATAGTGTTCTTCAACCTCTGGTCTTCTTACTCCAGCCGCCCAAAGCAGCACTGGTCGTGCCGCATGCTCCTGCCTCCCGTGGCTGGTTGTGCTGCCGTGGAGGCCTCATCGCCCCCTACTATTCCCACCGCTGGCCAGGCCCTGCAGCGATGGCAGCCTCACACCGCAGCCGAACCAGTGAACCCTCGTACTCCTCTCCGCGTGGGCTTCCACTGTCGCGTCTTCCCCGGCTCCGTGTCGTCCCCTTCCTAGGCTTCGCCATCGTCCACCGCCCTGGTGCTGTCGGCGTGGCGTGGTCAACGTGGTCAAGGAACGACTTCGATCAGAAGAGTACTGTACGTGGAGAGGCTGACAGCTGGGTCCATGGCGGCCGCAAGGAAGTGCCTCCTTATTACGCGCAAAATAATTATTCCTCCACCTGATAGCAAGGACCCACCGAACGGGCCACCGTATTTCACGAAAAAAACGTTCCCCCCCCCTGACTGCTGGGACCCGCCAGCTACATCTTCGCACGCAAGGAAGTGCGTTCGTGCAAAAAAAAACAATTCGCCCCCCTGTTTGCTGGGACCCACCAGCTACATCTTCGCACGCAAGGAAGTGCCTGACAGTCGGGACCCACCTAGTCGAAGCGTACGTAGTGTTGTCATTCTGGTCGCGAATGTGTACGTACATACTGGTCGATGTAGAGGCACGCCCGTGTCGTAGTAGAGGCGCGCATGTAGCATGTACACGTACGTACAACGGCCAGTGTGCAAGAAAGAAAATACAGCCACGTACGTACATATGGGAGGGGTCTCGAACGCCTACTCGCACATACGTACGGCCAGGGCTCGTGTACATGGCTGGGTCGGAACGGAGAAACTGCGTCGTCATCATGTTCATGTGGAGCCAACCGTCTGGGTCAGAACAGAATGCTTCGTCATGTTCATTGGGAGGGCTTGGATGGAACAACCGATGGAAATGAGGACTGGCGTACCGCAGAACGGAGGAAACGACCTTTTGTTCGACCGGCCATGTTCGAAACGGGATCCTATTCATCGGGAGGGGTCGGGCGTACCGCAAAACGGAGGAAACGGACTTGTGTTGGACCTCCTACGGTCGAAACGGGGTCCTGTTGATTGGGAGGGGTGTGGCGTACCGCAAAACGGAGGAACCAGATTTGTGTTGGAGCGCTACGGTCAAAACGGAGGTCCTATTCATCGGGAGGGGTGTGGCGTACCGCAAAACAGCACTCCACGGGATATTGTTCATCTCCACCGTCGACCTCCTCCAGCCTCCACGGGCTATTGTTCATCCACCGTCGACCTCCTCCAGCCTCCACCTGCGACTGTTCATCCACGGGCTCCTGTTCATCCAGCCTCCACCGCGCGCTACTCCACCGGCTACTATTCAACCACCCCTCTCCACGGGCTCCTATTCAACCACCCCTCCACGGGATATAGTTCATCCACCCCTCCACCATCTACTATTCATCCAGCCCTCCACGGGGTCGTCCTGTTCATCCAGCCCTCCATGGGGTCCTGTTCATCCAGCCCCAACCGGCTCGATCGATCGGGGTCCTGTTCATCCAGAGGCAACACCACGGGGTCCTGTTCATCCACCCCCATCGGGAACTGTTCATCCAAACCCCCCTGCAACGCTCACTGTTCATCCAGAGGCAGCATCGATCGACTTCAGTTAGCAGCAGTAGCGAAGGAATCGCTCAATCGGGTTCAGTTAACAGCCATCGATCGATCGCTCGGGTTCAGTAACGTGTAGCATGCAGTGCAATCACTCGGGTTCAGTTAGATCCCAATGCCTCGCACCCACGCACGTGCGTGTACAAGAGAAATGCGCAAACCTCTGTGCATCGCTCGGCCCCGACCACCCACCGTAATCGGGAACACCCCGATATTTTCCTCGCCCTCGCTTCTACCTTGGTTTTTTCCGCCATGGATGGCCCAAAGAATGTCATGCAGCTGCGTCTCCTGCCCGCCCAGCATGAAAAGCCCATTTTCTGTCATGATTTTTTGTCATAGAAGTAGGAGCCCACCACATCTATGATGATACCGGGTTTTGTCACAATTATCGTCATAGAAGTGTCATAAGTATGACAATTTTTTTTCGTTCGGCCCAAAATGTCAGGATGTGTCTTTTTTTGGTAGTGCATCAAACAAGATCCAGATATAATGTTCATGCTTAACACTGGCACCAAATAAAAATTATTTGGGTGTAAAACTAATCCCGAAGCTAGATGTAGAGGTAGCGTGCCGACAGCGATCACATCGACCTTGGAACCATTTCCGACGCGCATTGTCACCTCGTCCTTTGCCAATCTTCGTTTAATCTGTAGCCCCTAATTCGAGTTGCAAATATGAGCAACAGAACCAGTATCAAATACCAAGGAACTACTACGAGCATTACTAAGGTACACATCAATAACATGTATATGAAATATACCTTTCACTTTGCCATCCTTCTTATCCACGAAATACTTGGGGCAATTCCGCTTCCAGTGACCAGTCCCTTTGCAGTAGAAGCACTCAGTTTCAGGATTTGGTCCAGACTTGGGTTTCTTCTCCTGATCAGCAACTTTCTTGCCGTTCTTCTTGAAGTTCCACTTCTTTCCTTTGCCCTTTTTGTTGAAACTTGTGGTCTTGTTGACCATCAACACTTGATGCCCCTTCTTGATTTCTACCTCCGCAGCCTTTAACATTGCGAAGAGCTCGAGAATCGTCTTGTTCATCCCTTGCATATTATGGTTCATCACGAAGCCTTTATAGCTTGGTGGCAGTGATTGAAGAACTCTGTCAATGACACTATCATCAGGAAAATTAACTCCTAGTTGAGTCAAGTGGTTATGGTACCCAGACATTCTGAGTATATGTTCACTGACAGAACTATTATCCTCCATTTTGCAGTTGTAGAACTTGTTGGAGACTTCATATCTCTCAACTCGGGCATTTGCTTGAAATATTAACTTCAACTCATGGAACATCTCATATGCTCCATGACGTTCAAAACGTCTTTGAAGTCCCGATTCTAAGCCGTAAAGCATGGCATACTAAACTATCGAGTAGTCATCAACACGCGTCTGCCAGGCATTCACAATGTCTACAGTTGCTGGCGTGGGTGGTACACCTAGCGGTGCTTGCAGGACGTAATTCTTTTGTGCAGCAATGAGGATAATCCTCAAGTTACGGACCCAGTCCATGTAATTGCTACCATCATCTTTCAACTTTGCTTTCTCTAGGAACGCATTAAAATTCAAAGGAACAGTAGCATGGGCCATTGATCTACAATAACATAGACATGCAAAATAACTATCAGGACTAAGTTCATATAAATTAAAGTTCAATTAATCATATTACTTAAGAACTCCCATTTAGATAGACATCCCTCTAGTCATCTAAATGATCATGTGATCCAAATTAACTAAACCATGTTCGATCATCACGTGAGATGGAGTAGTTTTCAATGGTGAACATCACTATGTTGATCATATCTACTATATGATTCATGTTCCATCTTTCGGTCTCAGTGTTCCGAGGCCATATCTGCATATGCTAGGCTTGTCAGGTTTAACCCAAGTATTCAGCACGTGCAAAATTTGCTTGCACCCATTGTATGTGAATGTATAGCTTATCACACCCGATCATCACATGGTGTCTCGGCACGACGAACTGTACCAACGGTGCATACTCAGGGAGAAGACTTATACCTTGAAATTTAGTAAGGGATCATCTTATAATGCTACTGCTGTACTAAGCAAAATAAGATGCATAAAAGATAAACATCAATGCAATCAAAATATGTGACATGATATGGCCATCATTGCCTTGTGCTCATGATCTCCATCACCGAAGCATCGTCATGATCTCCATCGCCGGCGTGACACCTTGATCTCCATCGTAGCATCGTTGTCGTCTCGCCAACTATTTCTTCTATGACTATCGCTAGCACTTAGTGATAAAGTAAAGCAATTACATGGCAATTTCATTGCATACAATAATGCAACAACCATATGGCTCCTGCCAGTTGCCGATAACTCTGTTACAAAACATGATCATCTTATACAACAATCTATATCACATCATGTCTTGACCATATCACATCACAGCAAGCCCTGCAAAAACAAGTTAGACGTCCTCTACTTTGTTGTTGCAAATTTTACGTGGCTGCTATGGGCTTCTAGCAAGAAGCGTTCTTACCTACGCATCAAAACCACAACGATTTTTCGTCAAGTGTGTTGTTTTAACCTTCAACAAGGACCGGCCGTAGTCAAACTCGATTCAACTAAAGTTGGAGGAATAGATACCCGCCAGCCACCTATGTGCAAAGCACGTCGGTAGAACCAGTCTCATGAACGCGGTCATGTAATGTCGGTCCGGGCCGCTTCATCCAACAATACCGCCGGATCAAAGTAAGTCATTGGTGGTAAGCAGTATGACTATTATCGCCCACAACTCTTTGTGTTATACCCATGCATATAACATCTACGCGTAGACCTAGCTCGGATGCCACTGTTGGGGAACATAGTATTTCAAAAAACATTCCTACAATCACGCAAGATCTATCTAGGGGATGCATAACAACGAGAGGGGAGAGTGTTTCCACGTACCCTCTTAGACCGAAAGCGGAAGCGTTTAGTAACATGGTTGATGTAGTCAAACGTCTTCATGGTCCAACTGATCCAAGTACTGAACATATGGCACCTCCGTGTTCAACACACGTTCAACTCGATGATGTCCCTCGTTCTCTTGATCTAGTTGAGGACGAGGGTGAGTTCCGTCAGCACGACGGTGTGGCGACGGTGATGATGATCTTACAGGCGCAGGGCTTTGCCTGAGCACTATGATGGTATGATCAGGTGTGTAACTTTGGAGGGGGGCATCGCACACGGTTAAGAGAAACTTATGTGTTCTAGGGTGCTCCCTACCCTCGTATATAAAGGAGGGAGGGGGAGGCCGGTCGGCCCTACGAGCGTGCACAAGGAGAGGGAGTCCTACAAGGACTAGTTGTCCTAGTAGGATTCCTCCACAAGGAAGAGAGGGGGAATGAAGGAGAGGGAGAGGGAGTAGGAAAGGGGACGCCGTCCCCTTCCCCTAGTCCAACTCGGACCCAAGGGGAGGGCATGCGGCCAGCCACTTGCAGCCCTCCTCTCTCTTCACTAAGGCCCTTGGTGGCCCATTACTTCCCCAGGAGGTTCCGGTAACCCCTTCCGGTACTCTGTTTTTACCCGAAACCACTCGGAACTCTTCCGGTATCCGACTAACATAGTCCAATATATCAATATTTATGCCTCGACCATTTCGAGACTCCTCGTCACGTCGGTGAACTCATCTGGAACTCCGAACAAACTTCGGTCATCAAAACACATAACTCATAATACATGTTGTCATCGAACATTAAGCGTGCAGACCCTACTGGTTCGAGAACTATGTAGACATGATCGAGATACATCTCCGATCAATAACCGATAGCGGAACCTGGATGCTCATATTGGATCCTACATATTCTACGAAGATCTTTATCGGTTGTTCCCTTTGTCATCGGTATGTTACTTGCCCGAGATTCGATCATCGGTATCTTCGTACCTAGTTCATTCTCGTTACCGGCAAGTCTCTTTAGTTGTTCTGTAATTCTTCATCCCGCAACTAACTCATTAGTCACATTGCTTGAAAGGCTTATAGTGATGAGCATTACCGAGAGGGCCCAGAGATTCCTCTCCGATACACGAAGGGACAAATCCTAATACCGATCTATGTCAACTCCACAGACACCTTCGGATACACTTGTAGAGCATCTTTATAATCACCCCAGTTACGTTGTGATGTTTGATAGCACACAAGGTGTTTCTCTGGTATTCGGGAGTTGCATAATCTCATAGTTAGAGGAACATATATAAGTTACGAAGAAAGCAATAGCAATAAAGTTATTGATCATTATGCTAAGCTAACGGATGGGTCATGTCCATCACATCATTCTCTAATGATGTGATCCCATTCATCAAATGACAACACATGTCTATGGTTAGGAAACATAACCATCTTTGATTAACGAGCTAGTCCAGTAGAGGCATACTAGGGACCATATGTTTTTTCTATGTATTCACACATGTACTAAGTTTCCGATTAATACAATTCTAGCATGAATAAGAAACATTTATCATGATATAAGGAAATATAAATAACAACTTTATTATTGCCTCTAGGGAATATTTCCTTCAGTCTCCCACTTGCACTAGAGTTAATAGTCTAGATTTCATGGTAATGATTCTAACACCCATGGAGTCTTAGTGCTGATCATGTTTTGCTCGTGGAAGAGGCTTAGTCGACGGGTCTGCAACATTCAGATCCATATGTACTTTGCAAATCTCTATTTATCCCTCCGCGACTTGATGTCGGATGGAATTGAAGCGTCTCTTGATGTGTTTGGTTCTCTTGTGAAATCTGGATTCCTTAGCCAAGGCAATTGTTCCAGTATTGTCATAAAAGATTTTCATTGGACCCGATGCACTAGGTATTACGCCTAGATTGGATATGAACTCCTTCATTCAGACTCCTTCATTTGCTGCTTCCGAAGTAGCTGTGTACTCCGCTTCACACGGAGATCCCGCCACAACACTTTGCTTGGAATTGCACCAACTGACAGCTCCACCATTTAATATAAATACATATCTAGATTGCGACTTAGAGTCATCCGGATCAGTGTCGAAGCTTTCATCAGTGTATACATTTACAGCAAGCTCTTTGTCACCTCCATAAACGAGAAACATATCCTTAGTCCTTTTCAGGTATTTCAGGATGTTTTGACCGTTGTCTAGTGATCCACTCCTGGATTACTTTCGTACCTCCATGCTATACTTATAGAAAGGCACACATCAGGTCTGGTACACAGCATTGCATACATGATGGAGCCTATGGCTGAAGCATAAGGAACTAATTTCATCTTATCTCTATCTTCTACAGTGGTCGGGCATTGAGTCTGACTCAATTTCACACCTTGTAACACAGGAAAGAACCCTTTCTTTGACTGATCCATTTTGAACTTATTCAAGATCTTATCAAGGTATGTGCTTCGTGAAATTCCAATTAAGCGTCTTGATCTATATATGTAGATCTTGATGCCCAATATGTAAGCAGATTTACCGAGGTCTTTCACTGAAAAAAAATCTTATTCAAGTATCCTTTTATGATATCCAGAAATTCAGTATAATTTCCAGTCAACAATATGTCATCCACATATAATATTAGAAATGCTACAGAGCTCCCACTCACTTTCTTGTAAATACAGGCTTCTCCAAAAATCTGTATAAAACCATATGCTTTGATCACACTATCAAAGCATATATTCCAACTCCGAGAGGCTTGCACCAGTCCATAAATGGATTGCTTGAGCTTGCACACTTTGTTAGCACCCTTTGGATTGACAAAACCTTCTGGTTGCATCATATACAACTCTTCTTTAAGAAATCCAATAAGGAATGCAGTTTTGACATCCATTTGCCAAATTTCATAATCATAAAATGCGGCAATTGCTAACATGATTCAGGCAGACTTAAGCATCGCTACGAGTGAGAAAGTCTCATCATAGTCAACTCCTTGAACTTGTCAAAAACCTTTCGCAGCAAGTTGAACTTTGTAGATAGTAACATTATTGTCAGTGTCAGTCTTCTTCTTGAAGATCCATTTATTTTCTATGGCTTGCCGGTCATATGGCAAGTCCACAAAAGTCCACACTTTGTTCTCTTACATGGATCCCATCTTAGATTTCATGGCCTCAAGCCATTTCGTGGAATCTGGGCTCATCATCGCTTCCTCATAGTTTGTAGGTTCATCATGGTCTAGTAATATGACATCCAGAACGGGATTACCGTACCACTCTGGTGTGGATCGTACTCTGGATGACTTATGAGGTTTGGTAGTAACTTGATCCGAAGTTTCATGATCATCATCATTAGCTTTCTCACTAATTGGTGTAGGAATCACTGGAACTGATTTCTGTGATGAACTACTGTCCAATTCAGTAGAAGGCACAATTACCTCATCAAGTTCTACTTTCCTCCCACTCACTTCTTTCGAGAGAAACTCTTTCTCTAGAAAGGATCCATTTTTAGCAACGAATATCTTGCCTTCGGATCTGTGATAGAAGGTGTACCCAAAAATTTCCTTTGGGTATCCTATGAAGACACACTTCTCCGATTTGGGTTAGAGCTTATCAGGTTGAAGATTTTCACATAAGCATCGCAGCCCCAAACTTTAAGAAACAACAACTTTGGTTTCTTGCCAAACTACAGTTCATAAGGCATCGTCTCAACGGATTTCGATGGTGCCCTATTTAACGTGAATGCAACCGTCTCTAAAGCATAACCCCAAAACGATAGTGGTAAATCAGTAAGAGACATCATAGATCGCACCATATCCAATAAAGTACAGTTACGACGTTCGGACACACCATTACGCTATGGTGTTCCAGGAGGCGTCAGCTGCAAAACTATTCCACATTGTTTCAAATGAAGACCGAACTCTAACTCAAATATTCTCCTCCACGATCAGATCGTAGAAATTTTATTTTCTTGTTACGATGATTTTCCACTTCACTCTGAAATTCTTTGAACTTTTCAAACGTTTCAGACTTATGTTTCATTAAGTAGATATACCAATATCTGCTCAAATCATCTGTGAAGATCAGAAAATAAAGATACCTGCCACGAGCCTCAAGACTCATTGGGCCGCATACATCGGTATGTATTATTTCCAATAAGTCAGTAGCTCGTACCACTGTTTCGGAAAATGGAGTTTTAGTCATATTGCCCATGAGGAATGGTTCACAAGCACCAAATGATTCATAATCAAGTGATTCCAAAAGCCCATCAGCATGGAGTTTCTTCATGTGCTTTACACAAATATGACCTAAACGGTAGTGCCACAAATAAGTTGCACTATAACTATCAACTTTGCATCTTTTGGCTTCAATATTATGAACATGTGTATCACCACGATCGAGATTCAACAAAAATAGACCACTCCACAAGGGTGCATAACCATAAAAGATATTACTCATGTAAATAAAACAACCATTATTCTCCGATTTAAATGAATAACCATCTCGCATCAAACAAGATCCAGATATAATGTCGCTGGCACCAAATAACAATTATTCGGGTGTAAAACTAATCCCGAAGCTAGATGTAGAGTTACCGTGCCGACGGCGATCACATGGAGCTTCGAACCATTTCCTACACGCATCATCACCTCGTCCTTAGCCAATCTTCATTTAATCTATAGCCCCTGTTTCGAGTTGCAAATATGAGCAACAGAACTAGTATCAAATACCCAGGCGCTACTACGGGCATTAGTAAGGTACACATCAATAACATGTATAGCAAATATACCTTTCACTTTGCCATCCTTCTTATCCGCCAAATACTTGGGCAATTCCGCTTCCAATGACCAGACCCTTTGCAGTAGAAGCACTCAGTTTCAGGCTTTGGTCCAGACTTGGGTTTCTTCTCCCGAGCAACAACTTTCTTGTCGTTCTTCTTGAAGTTCCCCTTCTTTCCGTTGCCCTTTTTGTTGAAACTAGTGGTCTTGTTGACCATCAAACTTGATGCTCCTTCTTGATTTCTACCTATGCAGCCTTTAGCATTGCGAAGAGCTCAGGAATCGTCTTGTTCATCCCTTGCATATTATGGTTCATCACGAAGCCTTTATAGCTTGGTGGCAGTGATTGAAGAACTCTGTCAATGACACTATCATCAGGAAGATTAACTCCCAGTTGAGTCAAGTGGTTAATGTACCCAGACATTCTGAGTATATGTTCACTGACACAACTATTATCCTCCATTTTGCAGCTGTAAAACTTGTTGAAGACTTGCTTGAAATATTAACTTCAACTCATGGAACATCTCATATGCTCCATGACGTTCAAAACGTCTTTGAAGTCCCGATTCTACGCCGTAAAGCATGGCATACTGAACTATCGAGTAGTCATCAACACGCGTCTGCCAGGCATTCACAATGTCTACAGTTGCTAGCGTGGGTGGTACACCTAGCGGTGCTTGGAGGACGAAATTCTTTTGTTCAGCAATGAGGATAATCCTCAAGTTACAGACCCAGTCCATGTAACTGCTACCATCATCTTTCAACTTAGCTTTCTCTAGGAACACATTAAAATTCAAAGGAACGGTAGCACGGGCCATTGATCTACAATAACATAGACATGCAAAATAACTATCAGGACTAAGTTCATGATAAATTAAAGTTCAATTAATCATATTACTTAAGAACTCCCACTTAGAAAGACATCCCTCTAGTCATCTAAATGATCATGTGATCCAACTCAACTAAACCATGTCCGATCATCACGTGAGATGGAGTAGTTTTCAATGGTGAACATCACTATGTTGATCATATCTACTATATGATTCATGTTCGATCTTTCGGTCTCAGTGTTCCGAGGCCATATCTGCATATGTTAGGCTCGTCAAGTTTAACCCAAGTATTCAGCATGTGCAAAACTGGCTTGCACCCATTGTATGTGAACGTAGAGCTTATCACACCCAATCATCACGTGGTGCCTCGGCACGACGAACTGTAGCAGCGGTGCATACTCAGGAAGAACACTTATACCTTGAAATTTAGTAAGGGATCATCTTATAATGCTACCGCCGTACTAAGCAAAATAAGATGCATAAAAGATAAACATCAATGCAATCAAAATATGTGACGTGATATGTCCATCATCGTCTTGTGCTCATGATCTCCATCACCGAAGCATCATCGTGATCTCCATCGCCGGCGTGACACCTTGATCTCCATCGTAGCATCGTTGTCGTCTCGCCAACTATTGCTTCTACGACTGTCGCTATCGCTTAGTGATAAAGTAAAGCAATTACATGGCGATTGCATTGCATACAATGATGCGACAACCATATGGCTCCTGCCAGTTGCCGATAACTCTACTACAAAACATGATCATCTTATACAACAATTTATATCACATCATGTCTTGACCATATCACATCACATCAAGCCCTGCAAAAAGAAGTTATACATCCTCTACTTTGTTGTTGCAAATTTTACGTGGCTGCTACGGGCTTCTAGCAAGAAGCGTTCTTATCTACGCATCAAAACCACAATGATTTTTCGTCAAGTGTGCTGTTTTAACCTTCAACAAGGACCGGCCATAGTCAAACTCGATTCTACTAAAGTTGGAGAAACAGACACCCGCTAGCCACCTATGTGCAAAGCACGTCGGTAGAAGCAGTCTCATGAACGCGGTCATGTAATGTCGGTCTGGGCCACTTCATCCAACAATACCGCCAAATCAAAAGTAAGACATTGGTGGTAAGCAGTATGACTATTATCGCCCACAACTCTTTATGTTCTACTCGTGCATATAACATCTACGCGTAGACCTAGCTCGGATGCCACTGTTGGGGAACGTAGTATTTTCAAAAAAATCCTACGATCACACAAGATCTATCTAGGGGATGCATAGCAACGAGAGGGGAGAGTGTGTCTACGTACCCTCGTAAACCAAAAGTGGAAGAGTTTAGTAATGCAGTTGATGTTGTCGAACGTCTTCGTGATCCAACAGATCCAAGTACTGAACGTACGACACCTCCGCGTTCAGCACACGTTCATCTCGATGATGTCCCTCGTTCTCCTGATCCAGTTGAGGACGAGGGTGAGTTCCGTCAGCACGACGGCATGGCGACGGTGATGATGATGTTACCGGCGCAGGGCTTTGCCTAAGTACTACGATGGTATGATCAGTTGTGTAACCGTGGAGGGGGGCATCGCACACGGTTAAGAGAAACGTATGTGTTCTAGGGTGCCCCCCTGCCCCCGTATCTAAAGAAGGGAGGGGGGGCCAGTCGGCCCTAGGGGCACGCCCAAGGAGAGTGAGTCCTACTAGGACTACTAGTCCTAGTAGGATTCCTCCACAAGGAAGAGAGGGGGAAGGAAGGAGAGGGAGAGGGAGTAGGAAAGGGGAGCGCCGCCCCCTTCCCCTAGTCCAATTCAGACCCAAGGGGGAGGGTGCATGGCCAGCCCCTTGCGGCCCTCCTCTCTCTCCACTAAGGCCCATGGTGGCCCATTACTTCCCCGAGGGGTTCCGGTAACCCCTTCCGGTACTCTATTTTTACCCGAAACCACTCGGAACTCTTCCTGTGTCCAAGTAACATAGTCCAATATATCAATATTTATATCTCGACCATTTCGAGACTCCTCGTCACGTCGGTGATCTCATCCGGAACTCCGAAAAACTTCGGTCATCAAAACACATAACTCATAATACATATCGCCATCGAACGTTAAGTGTGTGGACCCTACGAGTTCGAGAACTATGTAGACATGATCGAGACACATCTCTGATGAATAACCAATAGCGGAACCTGGATGCTCATATTGGCTCCTACATATTCTACGAAGATCTTTATCGGTCAAACCGCATAACAACATATGTTGTTCACTTTGTCATCGGTATGTTACTTGCCTAAGATTCGATCGTCGGTATCTTAATAGCTAGTTCAATATCGTTATCGGCAAGTCTATTTACTCGTTCTGTAATGCTTCATCCCGCAACTAACTCATTAGTCACATTGCTTGCAAGGCTTATAGTGATGAGCATTATCGAGAGGGCCCGGAGATACCTCTCCGATACATGGAGTGACAAATCCTAATCTCGATCTATGCCAACTCCACAAACACCTTCGGAGACACCTGTAGAACATCTTTATAATCACCCAGTTACATTGTGACGTTTGATAGCACACAAGGTGTTCCTCTGGTATTCGGGAGTTACATAATCTCATAGTCAGAGGAACATGTATAAGTTATGAAGAAAGCAATAGCAATAAACATATTGATCATTATGCTAAGCTAACGAATGGGTCATGTCCTTCACATCATTCTCTAATGATGTGATCCCGTTCGTCAAATGACAACACATGTCTATGGTTAGGAAACATAACCATCTTTGATTAACGAATAGTCAAGTAGAGGCATACTAGGGACCATATGTTTTGTCTATGTATTCACACATGTACTAAGTTTCCGGTTAATACAATTCTAGCATGAATAATAAACATTTATCATGATATAATAAAATATAAATATCAACTTTATTATCGCCTCTAGGGCATATTTCCTTCAAGTTTCGTTGAAAAGCGATATATACGGTTGGTCTACGGGACATGTTGGAAAGTGGCTTTTATACTCCAGTAATGCTCCAAGGTGCTTATTGGCATTTACTAATATATAACTCTTCTTTGACTTTTCCCGTTTTGTATTATCTTCACATGTGTGAAAAATGTTTTTCTACCTTGGATCCATCGTTCTTCGTGCTTGTGCACTTGGTTCTCACAGGTACACAACGAAACATAAAGATACACTTTCTAACAAGAAGAGACCAAAGGCACGCCAGTGCCAATAGTCAATGCCGCAAAATTTGCAATACCTTATATAAAGCGGTGCGAAGCCTTTTTTGGTAAGTTTGATGTGGTTGATAGTAGCTATCCAGCCTCCCCCAAAACTAACTAAATAAAAATAGTCTGACAATTACTCTTGTTTTTACTTGTACACGTGAAATATTATGATATGCTCTGAACTAAAACAAAAAACACAACAAAACATTATGTAACAATCTAAAATAAAACAAGACAAACTTAGACAAAACTAGTAAGAGTGACAGGAACCTCCAGATGACAACGGACGACTCGTCGGATGTGGCAATATCAAAGTGTTCGTCGTGTGTACAAGGAATTAACATGGTTGTAACTAAACAATAAAATAATGAAAGGAAAGGATTTGGGAGAGAAAGGAGCTATGCTAATCTTACAGTAATTTACACGGAAAAAAATGGTCACAAATCAAAACAGCCTTGTACTTTATCGGTGGTTTAATGGTTGACCACGCTGCACTTCTTCCTGATCTTACCCTGGCTTTCAGTGAGCGGTTGGTGTTGCCCATCTTGATCATGGAGGCGGCGAAGTCGGCGAAGAACTCCAAAAACTTTTTCTTTTCAAAATCAATGCAATCATATGTCTAAATTTAGAAGTCAGGTTCAAATTAAAAATAAGAATGGATTTTTTTTAATAATAGAGAAAAAATATTTGCCAACAGCTCCCGTGAGGGCTGTCGGCATAGATCTAACGGTGGCAGCCTTTTGTCAGCCAATGGGATGTATGCCGACGGCCACCGTTGGTGTCCATGGGGGTTTGCCGATGGCTGAGGTTTACCCACGTCGTGAGTGTATATGACCCGTCGGCTCACCTTTTGTTGTCGCCAAATGCTCTGTTTCCTGTAGTGTCAGGTGCACATGGGCGGGTGAACCCATGGGTCGAATTGTCGGGTTGAGCTCCGAGATCAAACAAAAAGTAAACAATCTGAAATAAAGCAAGACAAACTTAGACAACACAAGTAAGTGTGACATGAATCTTCATGTGACAACGGACGGCACATTGGATGTGGCAATATCGAAGTGTTTGTCGTGTGTACAAGGAATTAACATGGTGGTAACGAAACAACAAACTAATGAAAGAAACAGATTTGGGAGAGGAAGGAGCTATAGCAATCTTACAGTAATTTACAGCGAAAAGGGGATGGTCTTGAATCAAAACAGCCTTGTACTACTTCCTGATCTTAGAGTAATTTAACGGTTCACCACGCTGCACTTCTTCCTGATCTCGCCCTGGCTGCCTGTGAGCGGATTGGCATTGCCCATCTTGATCATGGAGGCCGCGAAGTCGGCGAAGAACTCCTCCTTGAAGGCGCCGGTGGCGTGGCGCTGGACATAGGCGCGGGTGAAGGGGTCGGTGAGGAGGGCACCGTCGGAGTGGAAGAGGCCCCTCCGCTTGCTCACCAGCTTGAAGTAGTCGGTGTCGAAGGTCTTGAAGCTGCCGGGGTCCATCTCCACAAGGGTGGTGTTATCGTTGAGGCTGGCACACTTGCTCTTTAGCCGCATCATGTACTGTGGCTCCAGCGTTGGGTCGATGTCGCTGGGGTTCTCCATGCCGGTGAAGTTGTAGAGCCGGTCGGAGAAGGAGAAGCAGTGCGACGTCCCGATCGTGTGCCCGGCGGAGAGGACGACAAGGTCCTTGGCGTCGAGGTTGACAGCGGCGAAGAGCTGGGTGAGCACGGTGAAGTTGGAAGTCGGGGGTGGCAGCGCGTCGGTCTCGTTGGATATGGACACGCTGCCGTCTCGCCGGCCTAGGGGAACTGTCCAGAATGGACCCTTGCTCTGGAAAAACCATGATCGAGCAGCATTAGCATTTGGCTTCCACATGTAACGTGTCATTTCATTTGCAAAATGGCCTGGTACTCTACTCACCAGCCATACTGCGTCCCTGGCAATGAGGGCGAGGACGTCGGCGCAGGAGACGGTGTCGGGGCAGGCCTTCTCCACGGCGGCCTTCACCCTCTCGACGAAGCCGAAGCCACGGAGCGTCTGGTTCGGCTGCGCGTCCTTCTCCGCCGTCTTGTTGGCCGAGTCCAGCAGAACCGAGCCGTCGCACCCCTGCATCCACAGTGGTCAGGCCACTGCACAAAACAGGTTACGGACAGACAACATGCATGCAATGCTGCTTACCCTGACGAAGCAGTCGTGGAAGTGCATCCGGAGGAGCGGCCCGGCGAGGCTGGGCGCCAGGGACAGCGCCCTCACCATCTCCCTCCTCACGACGTCCTCCACGCTGGGGCACGACTCGCTGTAGAACTTCTCGTCCAGCTGCGCCCGCGCGCACGTCGCCGCCACCGCCGCGAGCAGCAGCGCCACCATTGTCGCAGCCCTCGACGCCATCTTCTCGCCTCTCTCCTTGGCTATGCAAGAAACGAGGATGGCTAGGTGGCTGATTAAACAGGGGAAGCTTGAACTGCTGCTGCTGCTCGACTGGCGCCCGGGAGATATATAGCGCCGGAGTGTCCCCACGCCTGCATGTGGTGGGCTGTCTTCCGGAGCAGTAGGTTCAATTCGCATGGTTTAATGGGTTGTTCCTTGTTTGCACTCTGCGGAATCTTTGCCGTGGCAGGTACACCGGCGGCCACCGTACGTATAATGGAGGCGGACGGACAGCCAGACGGAAGCACATCATTAGATCAATTCACTAACTTTTCTCTAGACATCAATCTACTCACTTAACATACTAGTTAGTTGTCACGGAGCAAACTGCGGTGCCAGGTTGTAATCAACAAAGGATACGGGCAATGAGTGCATAATGCCACCTACTGGTGGTTCGAGACACGGAAATCCCATGGTCCGTATGTTTGTACCGGCGCCACATGCTATCCCCAATGAGACCAATATATACACTTTGTTTTTTCAGGCAATGTACATATCAACATACTTTACTAGGTGTCTGTGTGCTCGCTTTAGCCGAGGAAATCAAGGTTCAGTTTCAAGGAAATTTCACATATTTTGGTGTGATCTGAAATACATCTAACCCTGAAATATTGAGCCACATTCAAACTAATTTCAAAATAAACTTAAACTAGATTAGAATTAATTAAAAGTTAGAGAATTTTAAAAATCAAATTCCAAAAGAATTTTGAAAAATCAGATTCATTAAAAATAAGTGAATTTGAAGAAGCAAAATCCAGAAGAACTTTGTCCGAAATTGCTTTGTTTCCGAGATTAAAAACCTTATCGAGGATTAGGATAGTATTATGTCTTTGTCGAGGCACTGGCACAAAAGCCCAAGAGAATTTGAATGTCATGTTTTGCTCAAAATATAATTTGAATAATGATGTTTATATTCCACACTTTGTTAAATTGATATTTATAAATTTGGAGGGCTACCTTTTGTTTGTTTCAACCTTGACACGTGTTTGGAATTTGTGCTGACTAAAAACAAAATTGTGTTTTTTCATGTCTAATAGGTGTATGAGAGCATCTACAATGGGACCTCCCATATCCGCCCCAAACTGCCGAATGGGCTGCCCGGTTATTGTCCGGACGCAAAAACGGCATCCAACTAGTTGTGCCGTTGTAGCACTTTCGTGATAAGTAGATTGTCGAACCCACATGAAGCAAATTTGAAGACACCACCAACCACGCAACTACGTTGTCTGTGCAGCTATGTTCGCACCCAAACCATAGTTTGGAAATAGCCTATTCTCTCGGTTACTTCCGGAATGATAATAAACAAAGTTTTTTAACTACACTACAAACTAGGACAGAAAATATACTAAACAAGAACACAAAGTAAAAAAGGGTTATACTTGTAGGATTGAATTGAGAAAAAGGCGGTATCTAGGCTTTCGGTGTCACTAGTATGAGAGGAGCGTCTTACTGGCATACAAATATTATAGACTAATAAACATTCTCCCATGGTTTGCATTCCGCGATCTCTCACTCATAGGTGTACAAGATATAACATTGTGTCATGGTCACACACAGCTATCAATAATACACAACGGAACCAAAGGATCACAAAGTTCATATATCTACTCCATGTACGTGCAAATGCTATACATGCAACGCGAGAGAGGGTAAATACCAAAGCCGCGAAGACTAGTTGTGCGTACTAGATCACACCTCAACCTCTAACCGGATCAATTACTCAAACATAGATGAAGAGACACACAAAGATGAATGATTCATTAGTGTCATCAACATGTTCAGTAAAACAAAATACAAATGTGATGACGAAGATGGATATATATGGGCACTGGAGCGCCTGGCCAATGGCCAGGGCCCGGTGATGGTGGAAGTGTCTCCTTCTCCTTCTCTTGTGTGTCGTTCGTAGTGATGGTGATAGAGGGAGAGGCCTCCCTCTAGATGAGATGGGAGAGCCTCGCGACATCTGGTTGGAGTTGTGGTGGAATGAGGATGATGATCCCGGTGGCTAGGGTTGGTGCTCTTCTTATGCGAGACCTCCTCGGATCTCCTCCGTTGATGTAGATCCTCCACCATTATAAAAGGGTTCTAGAGGAGTCAAATATTCACGCAATCCTTCCTTATTGGACAAGGGTCTCATAGGAACAAATGGAACAAAACCGGTGTAGAATCATGTCTAGAAAGACAAATTTTGGTGGAGTTTGGAGCTCATACAAGCGTCCATACGACCAGCCACGATCGTATGGAACACCATCTTTGGTTGTGGAAACCTCCAGTAAAACGGACGACATTTCTTCATATGAACTCGGAATTTGATCTCTTGGGCTCGTTGGATTTGTATGAACGACGCCGATCCAATTATGATTTTGGATCTTTATTTGGAGCACTTCGGAAAAATTACCTTTCTGACCTTCGAAATGCCTAAGTCTGGCGCCTGGAACTTCTTTGGTTTAACCCCAACTTCATCTTTTCAATGTGCTAAGTCCATGAATATGCCAAGATACCTAAAAGGACCAAAAACAAGGGGAACTAATAAAAACTAAATAAAAATAGAAGTTGTGCAACGAACTTGGTAACACTTGTAAATACCGGAAACTATGCATTGAGGACATAAATAGGTTCTAGATGCATATGTTATGAGGGATTTTTGCACTAAAATAGACTCTAAAATATGAATAAAATCCACTCATGAACTTCCTCTAGCGTAAACCTTGCTCGTCATCGAGCAGGAAGGTCGATAAACCAAAGTTATCCATCTAGCTGAATAATAAGATTATTGCCCATGGGTGTATCCTTGTATTCTCTGCAACCTACAAGCAAGACGGAACATATTTATACAAGGTACCACATACTCACTTATCTAATCTCACTCCACTTAGAGCTTTAGAAAAAAATTCGATGGTTCTTATCAAAGTTTAATCTAGCATGAAAACAAATACTTGGATCTCTTACTTAATAGCTTATTCATTTATTTTTATTTTCCCTTTTTTCTTTTTTAATAAACTTGAACACAAGGAGTTGCCAAAAATTCAAGATATCACTACTGGAATCAGGATCTTTGCCGTCAGCCATGGCTGACGGCAAAGGCATGCCTGGCGGACGGCAAAGACCTTTGTCATCAGCCAGCAGATGGCAACAGGTCCGGCTGAATAAGCTATGGCAAAGGCCTCTTTGCCGTCTTCTGGCAGACGGTAGAGATGCAAAGGCCTTTGCCGTCTGCTGGCAGACGGCAAAGAGCCTGGACGGCACACGTGGCAGCTTAGGTCCGTTAAGGGGTTAACGGTGTGCTTTGCCGTCAGGTGGCAGACGGCAAAGGCCTTTGCATCTTTACTGTCTGCTAGTAGACGACAAAGATGCAAAGGTCTTTGCCGTCTGCCAGCTGACTGCAAAGCTGCAAAATAGGCCAGCCCACTGCACCCCAGGTTGCATAGGTAGCTGCCACGTGGCAGCTTTGTCGTCCGGTAGCAGACGGCAAAGTGCCTGTATAGCCCCAGTTTTTTCTTAAATTCATTCAATTTGACAGAAATTCACACACACACACACACACACACACACACACACACACACACACACACACATATATATATATATATATATATATATATATACATTTCAAAATAATTTCAACAAGCATACCAACAATAAGTTTCCAAGAACATATCCAACATACAAGTTTCCAAGAACATATCCAACATACAATTGTTTCCAACAACATATCCATATATACATACATATCCAAAACAAGTAGAAGAGTACACTCCATCAATGCAAGCTTCCGCATTTAAAGAAAATCTACAAATTAGGAAAGATGAAAGTTAGAAGAAGAAGAAGACTAGCTAGAAGAAAAGGAAGAAGAAGAAGAAGAAGAAGAAGAAGAATTTATCTTCTCTTTCTTTTTCTCCTCTCCTCTTCTTTATCTTATTCTTCTTCTTCTAACTAACGTAGGTAAAAATGCCATTTTTTAGCTAAGCTAGGTAAAAATGCTATGTGTGTAGGTCATTTTAGTGCTAAGCTAGGTAAATAGGTCATTTTGGAGCTAACCTAAGTAGTTATGTCATTTTTGAGCTAACTAAGCATATTTATTCATTTTGGAGGACAAAATGGGAAGTGTAGGCCATTTTGGAGCTAACCTAGGTTGTTATGACATTTTTTTAGCTAACTAAGCATATTAAGTCATTTAGGAGCAAAAAATGCTAAGTATAGGTCATCTTATAGCTATCCTAGGTAAAGCATGTCAGTTCGGAGCTAAGTAAGGTTATTATGTCATTTTCGAGGAAAATAAGCGAAGTATAGGTCATTTGGGAGCTAAACCAAGGTTATTATGCCATTTTTACCTAAGTCAGCTAATTATGTCATAAATGAACTAGCTAAGCTAAGTATAGACCATTATTCAGCTATCCTAGGTAGTTATGCCATTTTTTACCTAAGTGAGCTAATTATGTCATAAATGAACTAGCTAAGCTACTCATAGATCATTATTGAGCTATCCTAGGTAGTTATGTCATTTTCTAGCTAACTAAGCATATCAAGTCATTTTGGAGGAAAAATGCTAAGTATAGGTCATTTTATAGCTATCCTAGGTAGAATATGTCATTATGGAGCTAAGTAAGGTTATTATGTCATTTTTGAGGAAAATAAGCTAAGTATAGGTCATTTTGGAGCTAAGTAGGTCATTTCTTAAGCTAAGTATGCATTTGTTAAGCAAAACACTTGGGAAAACTTACCATCATCACGGAGGTGAAGGAACGGTCGGGTTTGCGCCAGTGCCATATAGAGAAGGACCGGTCGGGGTTGCGCTAGTGCGAGATGGAGAAGGATCGGTCGATGCTTATCGGGAGGCGTGCTGCACCAAAGATCATTTGAAGTGTCTAGTTATCATAATGCAACTGAAATATGAATACTAGTAACTAATGACCATTCAAATGAAACTCACCGTGTCCGCTATACCAATCTGGGGATCGGCGGAGGGGTCTGACCGTTTTTCTCGCAAACGGACTGCACATTTTGTTTTCACGAGTCAATCATATTAGTTAGTAATGAAACGAACATTACATGCATGATTTGGGTAATCTATAGAAGAAACTTACCACGATGAGCTCGTATAGGGCCCGATGACCCGCATCGTTCCGGTTCCTCTCTGCCTCCAACATACTAGCCATCCTCTCCTCCAACTCCCTTTCCCTCTATGCTGCCTTCCTGGTTGCCTCCGCCAGAAGATCCTGGGCCCTAGCCTCGATGGTGAGCTCCATTGGCCGTTGTCGAGGCCTCATCTTAGGAAGATACCTCGTCTAGCGCTTCTTGATCTCCGGGAGACTTCTAGGACAATGTATCAGTCCATCCCCAATGGCTACCGAGCCATGTTTCCTCCCTTCACCAGATAGCATCATGAGCTCAGGATGAAAAGGACTCTGGCTCGGGTTGAAGTCCTCCCCTTCCATCGCCTTCCCAAAGTCTATGTACCTCACGAGCTATCGTGGGAGGAGATGTTGGTGAAGCTCTCTAGATGATCGAGGTCATCCCCCGAGAATGCCTTGGCCTTCTTGTACGGGGCAGTATGGGCCATGGAATAGAGATCGTACAACGGTGGCACCTCCTTCTTGTGGTGTCGTGCCTAAAAGAGAGGAACAAAATATTAGTGAAGGGCTCAAGCTAGCATGAAGAATGAAATTGCATGAATCGTTAAGGGCTCAAACCACATACCCAGTGATCCCCGTACTCAAACAGGTTGGAGCTTCGTTGATGGTGTGGCACACCTTGCATCTGGGCACGCTTGTCCCTGGCCTTGTTGTGGATGGCTAGCCATTGGGGAGAGCACCACTCATCCACCAACATCTCCCAACAGTCCATCCTATCCGCACACCATCTCGGGGGCACCTAAGTTAGAAAAAGAGAAATTTCAGCGCTACGCCTACGAATCAAATCAAGGAAACTAAGTACAAGGCCTTAAGAATAGGTAATTACCTTCATGTACTTCTCCTTACTCAGTTACTTCCCGCGGCACTTCTTCTTCTCCCTCCCGATGTTAGTTGAGGCGTAGTAGTCTCGAACAGCCTGCACCCGAGCCTCGTACCGTAAGTGCTGAAGTAGGCGCTTGCACTCGGCTTCAAGAACCATAGACACGTCTGCCTCGTGTTCCCCAAGACACCTGTAGAAGGTCTGCAATCAAACAAGACAACACTGATTAGTACAATCACTAGGTACTTTTGATTTTTAATTTTGTAAAGGAGAAATTACCCAAAACTATCGTCTCACAATGTCGGCCACCGTCTCGCACACAACACCATCGACCATCTCCTCCGGCGGGGCCGGGGTAGCCTCGTATAGCTCCCATGTCAATGCTAGTTGTGGAACCTCACCCTCACCTGGAAATGTGACCCACCCCGGGAAGTGGTGCCGGCAAATCACACCAAGGACCTGGTTGGGCCTGCAGACACCAGAGGCGTGTATCCAACCCCTGCAGTATGACAAGGCCAACACATTAGATATTAATTTGAAGAAACATGAAGGCAAAAGGTTAAAAAGAGTAAATGCACTTACTTCTCCCCATTAGGCTCAATCAACCACCTCTGGTCACGGGTTGCCGGCACGGACGTGAGCTTTGTACCACCATGCTGGTAGACCTTCTTGCCCCCCTCAACTAGCTCGCCATTGTTGTAGCTATCATCAGACAAGGTTTCCTCGCCACAATCAGCATGGCCACTAGTCTTCGGAGTCACGTGGGATGAAGACTCTGGGACCCGAGTCTCCTGGGACAATGACTCTGGGACCCGAATCTCGTCGGACGTAGGCTCGGTGACCCAAGGCTCATCGGCCCGAGGCTCATGGACCGGAGACCGATATGGGTCCAAGTTAGACGGGTCCACCTGAGATGGAGCACTCTGGTGGTCCGGAGAATCAGCTGGAGGTGGCGGCGAGGAAGGCGCAACAGCTTCCTACCTCTCCCGCCGCCACGTCCACATCTAGCTGCACCCCTCTTCGTCTTCCCCTAACCTCTACCAGCCAAAGAAGAAGCGCCCGCCGGTGTCTGCATGATGTCTACCAGCACTCTCCGAAGGTGCTGGGGTGGAATAACAGCACACCTCCCAGCACGCGCCGAGGAAGGAGGCTCAGAGCTCTCTCGACCCGCGCCCACCATCTGTCAACACC
This sequence comes from Triticum aestivum, assembly GCF_018294505.1. Taxonomy (NCBI): domain Eukaryota; kingdom Viridiplantae; phylum Streptophyta; class Magnoliopsida; order Poales; family Poaceae; genus Triticum; species Triticum aestivum. Next base: position 632,419,203 of record NC_057804.1, on the reverse strand, counting down.
TACAATGACAAAGAGTAAATGAAATTAGTACAACATAAACATAATAAAAAATTTAAGTGTCTATCATCATCATGAACATAATAAAAAATTGAATACATAATAACATGAAATTATTAATAATATATATGTACATAATAATAATTGAATACCTGACCTAACACATAATTCACAAACATATGACCCTGTCGGCCTCTGGAAACCCAAAGAGCACCATTTTCGGGAGGTGTCTGGGGTGTCGTGTCAGGGTCGTGGTGCTGTGTCGGGGTCGGGGGTGCCGTGTCAGGGTCCCGGGGTGTCGGGGTTGTCGTTTTCGGGTTCAGGGTATTGTGTCGGGGTCGGGGTGCCGTTTCAGGGTCTCGGGGTGTCGTGTCGGGGTCGGGGTGTTGTGTTGGGGTCGCGGTATCATGGTGCCGAGGCGGGGTCGGGCTGTCATGTTGGGGTCGGGGTGTCAGGGTCAGGGGTGCCGTATCGGGGTCTCGGGGTGTCGTGTTGGGGGTCGGGGTGTCGGTGGTGTTGTGTCGGGTGCTGTGTCAAGGTCGAGGGGTGCCGTGTCGGGGTCGGGGTGCTGTGTCAGGGTCGCGGTGTCGGGGTGTCGAGGCGGGGTCAGGGTGTCGGGGTTGGGATGGCAAATCCTCGACCCCTCGGCGACCCTCGACCCCTTTTCCCCTCGACACCTCGATCCTTGGGCCCTAGACCCTCGACTCCTTTTCCCCTACTTCTTTTTTTCACCTTCTACTTCTACTTTTTTTCATCTCCACTTCTACTTCTTTTTCTTCTTCTTCCTTCTTTTCCTTCTTCCTCCTATCTTCTTTTTCTTCTTCATCTTCCTTATTTTCCTTCCTCCTCTTGTCTCAAATATTTATGTTGGGTTTCTAAAATCACTTGGGGGGGGCATCTTATTTCCATAGCTTTCTCTAAGCGCTAAAAGAACCTACCCTTATTTGATGTCTATGGTTTGATGACTTAATTACTCCTCTATCGCTGCATCAGGATACGGCAGATGTGTCCGTGGACATTTGGTCTCGTACATTTTCATAACAACGTTTGGGTTGCTCTTAACACTTGGATGCACCCGAACAATGGTCTTTCATAATGAAGGTAAACGGGATCAACTACTTGAATCCTACACTAGCTGTAGTAGGAACCACGTTGACACCGCGATAATGTGGCCGGATAATGATAGTGCTAGGTCGATCACCACTCCTGCCCCACAATAGCTACAATCAATGTCATCATCCCTTAAAAACGAGGAAAAGCAAGCTTACCCTCAATACTTACCATCAGTAGACTTTAGTTTTTCTTTTCTCCTTTTTCTGTTTTCTTTTTTCTTCTTCTTCTTTTTTCTATGTTTTCTCCTCCTAGTCCTTTTAGGTCTTCTTTCTTTCTTACTTTTCTTTTCTTCTTCTTGAGCTTATCTAACTAAGTAATTAACCTAAAAAAACAACTAAGTAATTAACCTAAAACAATAAGTAACTAACTAATTAAGCTATGTACAGTAAAGGGTAAAACAACTAACTAAATAACCTAAAAACTAACTTACTAATTAACCTAAATCAAAAACAGCAACAAAAAAAAGTACAGAAAAAAATGAAAGATACCTCACTGGGGGCTGAGCGGCACCGGGCGGCGAGCGGCCTAAGCGGTGGGTCGCTTGGGCGTCGGGGGGGGGGGGGGGGCAGGGCGTCAGGGGCGTGGGGCAGAGTGGCGGGCAGCGGGGGCGGAGCGGCAGGGCGCCGGGTCAGCGGGGGGTCAGGGGCGAGGGGAAATGGGGAGTCGGGGGCTTTGGGGGTGGTGGTGGTCGGGAGCGGCGGGGTCGGTGGGGATCGGGTGCGGCAGGGGCGGTGCAGGTTGGCAGCGGGGCCGGCATGCACACGGAAGGGCGCGAGTCCGACCGTTTTTAGTTAGGTTTAATTTCTTTGCCTTCTGCTAGCAGACGACAAAGAGCACCGCTAGTGGGCTGGGGTCGGGGGGAAACGGCCGTTAGGTTGGCTATTCTCTTTGCCGTCTGCTTGCGGACGGCAAAGAAGCTTTGCCGTATGCTAGCAGACGGCAAAGAAAGTGGCTGTTAGGTGGCCCTTGCTAGTAGGCCACCCTCCCTCTTTGTCGTCTGCTAGCCGACAGCAAAGCTTCTATGTTGTCTACTAGTAGGCGGCAAAGAGCTGGCTGACGGCAAACACCCTATTTGTCGTCCGCTCTTTCTTTGTCGCCAGCTTTCTGTAAGCTAATGGCAAAGACGTTCTTTGATGTTAGCTAGCAGACGGTAAATAGCTGGCTGACAACAAAGATCCTCATTCCAGTAGTGTATAGAGTTTCTCACCACTTCCCACTAATGTTCTCAAGTCAATGCTAGCACGCCCTTACTTCTGTTGTGGTGCATCAAGAATAGGTATCTCTAAGTTCTCAAGATTGTGCCAAAAGGTGGCATACAAATGAGGGTTTTTTGTTGTGGCTTATGTTTCAATACTATGGCCCAAGAATTGTCTCTTTCGAGCTCAATGATTGATGGCCTACAAGTGCACATGGTTTACTTCTAGCCTTTTCGAAGTAAGAGTATCGTCCTACATGGAGCACATGAATTAAGTGTTGCCTCTTGTAGTGAATTATGGATTTGTGCCTGCAAGTAAGAATCCAAACAAAGTGAGGGTGGAATTAAATATTGATTTGATATAGAGTGAATAGAAAGTTAATAACATAAAAGTAAATAGAAAACAACAACACGAGTAGTAAACAAAAATTAACAAAGGAGTAAGGCATTCTTAGGGAGTTTGGAATTCCCATTGGTATATTTCTAACACACCCTATGCATCAGCATAGTGTGGTCTGGATACTTGAGCCACTCTTGACAATTAAGCTGGGTGGAGCCAGGTACATAACACATTCTACTCTAGTTAGACTTCATGACACGCGCGCCACCACCTAGTATCCCCCTACGGGTTATGACAAAGGTAATTAAGGGTTACCCCATGGCCGTGGCCTCTCTAAGGTTCTGCGTAAATCCCGTATCAATTACAATGGCTAGAAGCAAAGGATTTTACATCGTAACCTTTACAACGACAATGATACAGTTTGTAGCCTTTTTGTGGTGATGTTGAGTGTGGCCCCATCACAACAGTCATAAGTTAAGTTTATTAAACTAAACATTCAATAGAGGATCACATATCCATATAACATTGCAGATCCTATACACACCAAGGTTCATCCATATCCCTGAGAACTAGGGTTCTACTCACACATGGAGCCAACAAACATCATAAGGATGGCAATCGTAAACACACCAGTACCTCCGTTCGCTATTCACATGGTTTTTACCCCCAATCTAGACAGTTTCTAAAACCATGTGCTTGGGTGGGTTGATGATGGGGTAGTCAATCGCTGACGGTAAGGAAAATTGTATGCGCTGGACTGATTCATTAACCACATTCGGTATAAACCAATCATGTGCGATTGGACAAGCAAACATAGACAATTGCATTGACAAACTGTGTGTGATAATTAAAGAATGACAAACAATCCCTTAATTATAAATGTATGTGATCGATCCACTCATGGCACTCCATTATCAAATTGTTGGAGATACGTCAAGTGATCAAACACAATTTCCTTGTTTAGAACATGGGGGAACATTATTTTTCACAAACAGTTTACAAAGCTTGATGGTATGTGATCGTGTATTATTGCACACATTTTGTGTATGTACACTGTATGATGTGTAAGTCAGTTCTTACGGTTTGTTAGCCTTCACCCATCAGCTTTGTTTTTGAAACCGCACAAAATTGACATGTCATATGTGTCTGCCCCATTTTTATTATCGCACACAGTTGGTTATTTCAAACACTGTGCGACTGCTTGAAATCATTTAGACATTTCAAACTATCAACCCCGCACGATTTGACCAAATAGGCTATTTTGCAGAAAGCATGTGCAGTATACCATCATCATCCACATGAACATTTGGTCAAAAAATTAACATACATATATACACTACTGGAATCAGGATCTTTGTTGTCAGCCAGTTCTTTGCCTTCAGCTAGCTGACGGCAAAGAAAGGGCTGACGTCAAAGATCATGTTTATCGTCAGACAGTTCTTTCCCGTCCGCCAGCAAACGACATAGAAGATTTGTTGTCTGCTAGGAGACGGCAAAGAGGGAGGTTGTCCCACTAATGAGAACAACCTAACGGACCCCTCTTTGCCGTTTATGTTGGGGAACGCGGTAATTTCAAAAAAAATCCTATGATCACGCAAGATCTATCTAGGTGATGCATAGCAATGAGAGGGGAGAGTGTGTCCACGTACCCTCGTAGACCGAAAGCGGAAGTGTTTAGTTAATGCGGTTGATGTAGTCAAACGTCTTCATGATCCAACCGATCCAAATACCGAACATACGGCACCTCTGCGTTCAGCACACATTCAACTTGATGACGTCCCTCGTACTCTTGATCCAGTTGAGGTTGAGGGAGAGTTTCATCAGCACGGCGGCGTGGCGATGGTGATGATGAAGTTACCGGAGCAAGGCTTCGCCTAAGCACTACGACGATATGACCGAGGTGTGTAACTGTGGAGGGGGCACCACACATGGCTAAAAGATCAACTTGTGTTGTGTGTTGTGTTTTGGGGTGCCCCATGCCCCGTATATAAAGGATGGGAGGAGGAGGCCGACCAAAAAGGGGCGCGCCAGGGAGAGGGGAGTCCTACTAGGACTCCAGTCCTAGTAGGATTCGGCCCCACCCTTTTTTTCCTTCTACCGGAGAGGGAAAAGGGGAAGGAGAGGGAGTAGGAGAAGGAAAGCGGGGTGGGGCCCCCTTCCCAAGTCCAATTAGGCCTTCTCCCTTGTGGGGGCAGACCAGCCCGTTGTGGGCTGGTTAACCTCCCTCCTATGGCCCATAAGGCCCATATCTTTCCCCGTGGGGTTCCGGTAACCTCCCGGTACTCCGGAAAAATGCCTGAAGCACACGGAACCATTCCGATGTCCGAATGCAACCTTCCAATATTTGAATCTTTACCTTTCGACCATTTCGAGACTCTTCGCCATGTCTGTGATCTCATCCGAGACTCCGAACAAACTTAGGTCATCAAATCACATAACTCATAATACAAATCGTCATCGAACGTTACGCGTGCAGACCCTACGGGTTCGAGAACTATGTAGACATGACCGAGACACATCTCCGGTCAATAACCAATAGCGGAACCTGGTTGCTCATATTGGCTCCTACATATTCTATGAAGATCTTTATCGGTCAAACTGCATAACAACATATGTTGTTCCGTTTGTCATCGGTATTTTACTTGCCCGAGATTCGATCGTTGGTATCATCATACCTAGTTCAATCTCATTTCGGGCAAGTCTCTTTACTCGTTCCATCATACTTCATCCCACAACTAACTCATTAGTCACAATTCTTGCAAGGCTTATAGTGATGAGTATTACCGAGAGGGACCAGAGATACCTCTCCAAAACACGGAGTGACAAATCCTAATCTCGATCTATGCCAACCCAACAAACACCTTCGGAGACACCTGTAGAGCACCTTTATAATCACCCTTTTACATTGTGAAGTTTGGTAGCACACAAAATGTTCCTCCGGTATTCGGGAGTTGCAGCATCTCATAGTCTGGGGAACTTGTATAAGTCATGAAGAAAGCAGTAGCAATGAAACTGACATGGTCATAATGCTAAGCTAATAGATGGGTCATGTCCATCACATCATTCTCCTAATGATGTGATCACGTTCATCAAATGACAACACATGTCTATGGTTAGGAAACATAACCATCTTTGATAAACGAGCTAGTCAAGTAGAGGCGTACTAGGGACAATATGTTTTGTCTATGTATTCACACTTGTACTAAGTTTCTAGTTAACACAATTGTAGCATGAATAATAAATATTTATCATGAAATAAGGAAATAAATAATAACTTTATTATTGCCTCTAGGGCATATTTCCTTCAGTCTCCCACTTGCACTAGAGTCAATAATCTAGTTCACATCGCCATGTGATTTAACACCAATAGTTCACATCTGTATGTGATTAACACCCATAGTTCACATAGCCATGTGACCAACACCCAAAGGGTTTACTAGAGTCAATAATCTAGTTCACATTGCTATGTGATTAACACCCAAAGAACACTCAGGTGTGATCATGTTTTGCTCGTGAGAGAAGTTTAGTCAACAGGTCTGTCACATTCAGGGCCGTATGTATTTTGCAAATATTCTATGTCTACAATGCTCTGAATGGAGCTACTCTAGCTAATTGCTCCCACTTTCAATATGTATCCAAATTGAGACTTAGAGTCATCTGGATCGGTGTAAAAGCTTGCATCGACGTAACTCTTTATGATGAACTCTTTATCACCTCCATAATCACGAAATATTTCCTTAGTCCTCACTAAGGATAATTTTGATCGCTGTCCAGTGATCTACTCTTAGATCACTATTGTACCCCCTTGCCAAATTCATGGCAAGGTGCACAATAGGTCTGGTACACAACACAACATACTTTATAGAACCTATGACTATGGCATAGGGAATGACTTTCAGTCTCTTTCTATCTTCTGTCGTGGTCGGGATTTGAGTCTTACTCAACTTTACACCTTGTAATACAGGCAAGAACTTCTTCTTTGACTGATCCATGTTGAACTCTTTCAAAAAACTTGTCAAGGTATGTATTCATTGAAAAATCTTATAAAGCATCTTGATCTATCTCTATAGATCTTGATGCCCAATATATAAGCAACTTCACCGAGGCCTTTCTTTGAAAAACTCCTTTCAAACTCTCCTTTATGTTTTCCAGAAAATTCTACATCATTTCCGATTAACAATATGTCATTCACATATACTAATCAGAAAGGCTGTAGTGCTCCCACTCACTATCTTGTAAATATAGGCTTCACTGCAGGTCTGTATAAAACTATATGCTTTGATCAACTCATCAAAGTGTATATTCCAACTCCGAGATGCTTGCACCAGTCCATAGATGGATCACTGGAGTTTGCACACCTTGTTAGTACCTTTAGGATTGACAAAACCTTCTGGTTGCCTCATATACAACTCTTCTTTAAGAAATATCCATTTAAGGAATGTAGTTTTGACATCCATTTGCCAGATTTCATAAAATATGGCAACTGCTAACATGATTCGGACGGATTTAAGCATCGCTATAGTTGAGAAAATCTCGTTGTAGTCAACACCTTGAACTTGTCGAAAACCTTTTGCGACAAGTCGAGCTTTGTAGATAGTAACACTACTATCAGCGTCCGTCTTCCTCTTGAAGATCCATTTATATTCTATGGCTTGCCGATCATCGGGCAATTCCACCAAAGTCCACACTTTGTTCTCATACATGGATCCCATCTCAGATTTCATGGCCTCAAGCCATTTCGCGGAATCTGGGTTCATCATGGTCTAGTAACATGACTTCCACAATAGGATTATTGTACCACTCTGGTGCGGACCATACTCTGGAAGACCTACGAGGTTCTGTAGTAACTTGATCTGAAGTTTCATGATCATCATCATTAGCTCCCTCACTAATTGGTGTAGGAATCACTGGAACTGATTTCTGTGATGAACTACTTTCCAATTCGGGAGAAGGTACATTACCTCATCAGGTTCTACTTTCCTCCCACTCACTTCTTTCGAGAGAAACTCCTTCTCTAGAAAGGATCCATTCTCAGCAACGGATATCTTGCCTGTGGATCTGTGATAGAAGTTGTACCCAACAGTTTCCTTTGGGTGTCCTATGAAGACGCACTTCTCCGATTTGGGTTCGAGCTTATCAGGTTGAAGCTTTTTCACATAAGCATCGCAGCCCCAAACTTTAAGAAACGACAACTTTGATTTCTTGCCAAACCATAGTTCCATAAGGCATCGTCTAAACAGATTTCGATGGTGCCCAGTTTAACGTGAATGTAGTTGTCTCTAATGCATAACCCCAAAACAATAGTGGTAACCTAGTAAGAGACATCATAGATCACACCATATCCAATAAAGTGCGGTTACAACGTTCGGACACACCATTACGCTGTGCTGTTCCATCTCGCCTGAGCTATGAAACTATTCCACATTGTTTTAAATAAAGGCAAAACTCGTAACTCAAATATTCTCCTCTACGATCAGATCGTAGAAACTTTATTTTCTTGTTACAATGATTCTCCACTTCACTCTGAAATTCCTTGAACTTTTCAAATGTTTCAGACTTGTGTTTCATTAAGTACATATACCTATATCTACTCAAATTATCTGTGAAGGTCAGAAAATAATGATACCCGCCACGAGCATCAACACTCATTGGACTGCATACATCGGTATATATTATTTCCAATAAGTCACTAGCTTGTTCCATTGTTCCGGAGAATGGAGTTTTAGTCATCTTGCCCATAAGGCACGGTTCGCAAGCATCAAATGATTCATAATCAAATGATTCCAAAAATCCATCTTTATGAGTTTCTTCATGCGCTTTACACCGATATGACCCAAATGGCAGTGCCACAAATATGTTGCACTATCATTATCAACTTTGCATCTTTTGGCATCAATATTATGAATATGTGTCTTACTACGATCAAGATTCAATAAACCATCAACATTGGGTGTATGACCATAAAAGGTTTTATTCATGTAAATAGAAAAACAATTTATTCTCTGTCTTAGATGAATAATCGTATCGCAATAAACATGATCTAATCATATTTATGCTCAACGCAAACACCAAATAACATTTATTTAGGTTCTACACTAATCTTGAAAGTATAGGGAGTGTGCGATGATGATCATATCAATATTGGAACCACTTCCAACACACATCGTCACTTCACCCTCAACTAGTCTCTGTTTATTCTGTAACTCCTGTTTCGAGTTACTAATCTTAGCAACCGAACAAGTATCAAATACCCAGGGGCTACTATAAACACTAGTAAGGTACACATCAATACCTGTATATCAAATATACCCTTATTCACTTTGCCATCCTTCTTATCCACCAAATATTCAGGGCATTTCCACTTCTAGTGACCATTTCCTTTGCAGTAGAAGCACTCAGTTTCAGGCTTTGTTCCACCTTTGGGCTATTTCACGGTAGTGACAACTTGCTTGCCATTCTAATTGAAGTTCCCTTTCTTTCCCTTTGCCCTTTTCTTGAAACTAGTGGTCTTGTCAATCATCAACACTTTGATGCTCTTTCTTGATTTCTACCTTCGTCGATTTCAGCAGCACGAAGAGCACGAGATTCGTTTTCGTCATCCCTTGCATACTATAGTTCATCACGAAGTTCTAGTAACTTGGTGATGGTGACTAGAGAACAATGTCAATCACTATCTTATCTGGAAGATTAACTCCCACTTGATTCAAGTGATTGTAGTACCCAGACAATCTAAGCACATGCTCATTGCTTGAGCTATTCTCCTCCATCTTTTAGCTATAGAACTTGTTGGAGACTTCATATCTCTTAACTCGGGTATTTGCTTGAAATATTAACTAGAACTCCAGGAACATCTCATATGGTCCATGACGTTACAAACGTCTTTGAAGTCCTGATTCTAACCCGTTAAGCATGGTGCACTAAACTATCAAGTAGTCATCATATTGAGCTAGCCAAACGTTCATAACATCTGCATCTGCTCCTGCAATAGGCCTGTCACCTAGCGGTGCATCAAGGACATAATTCTTCTGTGCGGCAATGAGGATAAACCTCAGATCATGGACCCAGTCCGCATCATTGCTACTATCATCTTTCAACTTAGTTTCTTTAGGAACACATATAAAAACATAGGGAAGCAACAACGCGAGCTATTGATTTACAACATTATTTGCAAAATACTATCAGGACTAAGTTCATGATAAATTAAAGTTCAATTAATCATATTACTTAAGAACTCCCACTTAGATAGACATCCCTCTCATATCTAAGTGATCACGTGATCCAAATCAACTAAACCATGTCCGATCATCACGTGAGATGGAGTAGTTTTCAATGGTGAACATCACTATGTTGATGATATCTACTATATGATTCACGTTCGAGCTTCCGGTCTCAGTGTTCCGAGGCCATATCTGCATATGCTAGGCTCGTCAAGTTTAACCCAACTATTCTGCGTGTGCAAAACTAGCTTGCACCCATTGTATGTGAACGTAGAGCTTATCACACCCGATCATCACATGGTGTCTCAGCACGAAGAACTGTAGCAACGGTTAATACTCAGGGAGAACAATTATACCATGAAATTTAGTAAGGGATCATCTTATAATGCTACCGCCGAACTAAGTAAAATAAGATGCATAAAGGATAAACATCACATGCAATCAAAATATGTGACATGATATGGCCATCATCATCTGGTACTCATGATCTCCATCACCGAAGCATAGTTTATGATCTCCAACATCACCGGCGCGACACCTTGATCTCCATCGTAGCATCGTTTTCGTCTTGCCAACTATTGTTACTACGACTATCACTACTGCTTAATGATAAAGTAAAACAATTACATGGCGATTGCATTGCATACAGTAAAGCGACAACCATATGGCTCCTACCAGTTGCTGATAACTTTGTTACAAAACATGATCATCTCATACAAAAAATTATATCACATCATGCCTTGACCATATCACATCACATCAAGCCCTACAAAAACAAGTTAGACATCCTCTACTTTGTTGTTGCAAGTTTTACGTGGCTCCTATGGGCTTCTAGCAAGAACCGTTCTTATCTATGCATCAAAACCACGACGATTTTTTTCAAGTGTGTTATTTTAACCTTCAACAAGGACTGGGCATAGCCACACTCGATTCAACTAAAGTTGGAGAAATAGACACTCACCAGCCACCTATGTGCAAAGCACGTCGATAGAACCAGTCTCGCGTAAGCATACGCGTAATGTCCGCCTCAGCCGCTTCATCCAACAATAACGCTGAATCAAAGTATGACATGCTGGTAAGTAGTATGACTATTATCGCCCACAACTCTTTGTGTTCTACTCGTGCATATAACATCTACGCATAGACCTTTCTCGGATGCCACTGTTGGGGAACGCGGTAATTTCAAAAAAATTCCTATGATCACACAAGATCTATCTAGGTGATGCATAGCAATGAGAGGGGAGATTGTGTCCACGTACCCTCAGAGACTAAAAGCGGAAGCGTTTAGTAAACGCGGTTGATTTAGTCGAACGTCTTCGCGATCCAACCGATCCAAGTACCAAACGTACGGCACCTCCGCTTTTAGCACACGTTCAGCTCGATGACGTCCCTCGTACTCTTGATCCAGTAGAGGCCGAGGGAGAGTTTGGTCAGCACGACGGCATGGAGACGGTGATGATGAAGTTACCGGAGCAGGGCTTTGCCTAAACACTACAACGATATGACCGAGGTGTGTAACTGTGGAGGGGGCACCGCACATGGCTAAAAGATCAACTTATGTTGTCTGTTCTGTCTTTGGGGTGCCTCCTGCCCCGTATATAAAGGAGGGGAGGAGGAGGCCGGCCAACAAGGGGAGCGCCAGGGAGAGGGGAGTCCAACTAGGACTCCAGTCCTAGTAGGATTCGGCCCCACGCTTTTTTTCCTTCTATCGGAGGGGGAAAAGGGGAAGGAGAGGGAGTAGGAGAAGGAAATGGGGGTGGCGCTCCCTTCCCAAGTACAATTAGGCCACCTCCCTTGTGGGGGGCGCACCAGCCCCTTGTGGGCTGGTTAGCCTCCCTCCTATGGCCCATAAGGCCCATATCTTTCCCCGTGGGGTTCCGGTAACCTCCCGGTACTCCGGAAAAATGCCTGAAGCACACGGAACCATTCTGATGTCCGAATGCAACCTTCCAATATTTGAATCTTTACCTTTCGACCATTTCGAGACTCTTCGCCATGTCTGTGATCTCATCCGGGACTCCGAACAAACTTAGGTCATCAAATCACATAACTCATAATACAAATCGTCATCGAACGTTATGCGTGCGGACCCTACGGGTTCGAGAACTATGTAGACATGACCGAGACACATCTCCGGTCAATAACCAATAGCGGAACCTGGTTGCTCATATTGGCTCCTACATATTCTATGAAGATCTTTATCGGTCAAACTGCATAACAACATATGTTGTTCCGTTTGTCATCGGTATGTTACTTGCCCGAGATTCGATCGTCGGTATCATCATACCTAGTTCAATCTTGTTACCGGCAAGTCTCTTTACTCATTCCGTAATACTTCACCCCGCAACTAACTTATTAGTGACAATGCTTGCAAGGCTTATAGTGATGAGTATTACCAAGAGGGCCCAGAGATACCTCTCTGACACACGGAGTGAAAAATCCTAATCTCGATCTATGCCAACCGAACAAACACCTTCGGAGATACCTATAGAGCACCTTTATAATCACCCTTTTATGTTGTGACATTTGGTAGCACACAAAGTGTTCCTTCGGTATTCGGGAGTTGCATAATCTCACAGTCTGAGGAACTTGTATAAGTCGTGAAGAAAGCAGTAGCAATGAAACTGACACGATCATAATGCTAAGCTAACAGATGGGTCATGTCCATCACATCATTCTCCTAATGATGTGATCCCGTTCATCAAATGACAACACATGTCTATGGTTAGGAAATATAACGATCTTTGATAAACAAGCTAGTCAAGTAGAGGCATACTAGGGACAATATGTTTTGTCGATGTATTCACACATGTACTAAGTTTCGGGTTAATACAATTCTAGCATGATCAATAATAAACATTTATCATGAAATAAGGAAATAAATAATAACTTTATTATTACCCCTAGGGCATATTTCCTTCAGTCTGCTAGAGATGGCAAAGCTTCTTTGCCGTCTGCTAGCGGACGGCAAAGAAAGTGGCCGACCTAACGGTCGTTCCCCCCGTCCCCACCCCAGTAGCTAGGCTCTTTGCTGTTTGCTAGCAGACGGCAAAGAAATTTGACCTAACTAAAAAATGGCCAGCGCCCCGTGGCCCCCTCCCCCCTTTATCTCTCCCCTCACCTCACCCGCGCCGCCCCCATGCCCGTACCCAAGCCGCCGCCTGATGACCCACAAGTGTAGGGGATATATCGTAGTCCTTTAGATAAGTAAGAGTGTCAAACCCAACAAGGAGCAGAAGGAAATGATAAGCGGTTTTCAGTAAGGTTTTCTGCCAGCACTGAAATTGTAGGTGATAGATAGTTTTGTGATAAGATAAATAGTAATGAGTAACAAGTAAACAAAGTAAATAAGGTGCAGCAAGGTGGGCCAATCCTTTATGTAGCAAAGGATAAGCCTGGAAAATTTCTAATAATAATGAAGGAGCTCCCGAGGACACATTGGGAATTATCGTCAAACTAGTTTTCATCACGCTCATATGATTCGCGTTAGGTACTTTGATAATTTGATATGTGGGTGGACCGGAACTTGGGTAATGCCCTTACTTGGACAAGCATCCCACTTATGATTAACCTCTATTGCAAGCGTCCGCAACTACAACAAAATTATTAATGTAAACCTAACCATAGCATGAAACATATGGATCCAAAACAGCCCCTAACGAAGCAACGCATAAACTAGGGTTTACGCTTCTATCACTCTAGCAACTCATCATCTACTTATTACTTCCCTATGCCCTCCTCTAGGCCCAATAATGGTGAAGTGTCATGTAGTCGATGTTCACATGACACCACTAGAGGAGAAGAAAACATTCATCTCATCAAAATATCGAACGAATACCAAATTTACATGACTACTAATAGCAAGACTTCACCCATGTCCTCAGGAACAAACGTAACTACTCATAAAGCATATTCATGTTCATAATCAGAGGTGTAATAATATGTATTAAGGATATGAACATATGATATTCCACCAAGTAAACCAATAAGTATCAACTACAAGGAGTAATCAACACTACTAGCAACCCATAGGTACCAACTTGTGGTTTTGGATACAAGATTGGATACAAGAGATGAACTAGGGTTTGAGAGGAGATGATGCTGGTGAAGATGTTGATGGAGATTGACCCCCTCCTGACGAGAGGATCATTGGCGAAGACGTTGGTGATGATTTCCCCCTCCCGGAGGGAAGTGTCCCCGGCAGAACAGCTCCGCTAGAGCCCTAGATTGATTCCGCCAAGGTTCCGCCTCATGGAGACGGAGTTTCATCCCGTAAGCTTGCCCCCGATTTTTTCCAGGGTAAAAGTGATGATATAGCAGAAGATGGATGCTGGAGGCCCACCAGGGGCCCAGGAGATAGCGGGCGCGCCCTATAGGGGGACGCGCCCCCTGTCTCCTGGACAGGGTGTGGCCCCCCTGTCCTATTTCTTCGCTCAGAAATTCTTATAAATTCCAAAAAGTTGTTTTGTGGAGTATCAGGACTTTTGGAGTTGTGCAGAATAGGTTTCCAACGTTTGCTCCTTTTCCAGCCAGAATCCCAGCTGCCGGCATTCCCCCTCTTCATGGTAAATCTTGTAAAATAAGAGATAATAGCCATAAGTATTGAGATATAATGTGTAATAACAGCCCATAATGCAATAAATATTTATATAAAAGCATGATGCAAAATGGACGTATCAACTCCCCCAAGCTTAGACCTCGCTTGTCCTCAAGCGGAAGCCAATATCGAAAAATATGTCCACATGTTTAGAGATAGAGGTGTCGATAAAAATAAAATACGGACATGAGAGCATCATGATCATTCTTATAACAACAACATATAAAGATTCCATCATATAATTTCTTATGCTCAAGTAACAATCAATTCACAATATCAAGTATGGTTCACAAACTTCGTTAGGAACTGAGAAACTATAATCTCAGTCATTGAAGCAATCGCAATTTATCATAGCATTAGAAAGAGTCAACAATAGAGCTTTGCAGCAAGTCCACATACTCAACTATCATATAGTCTTCTACAATTGCTAACACTCACGCAATACTTGTGGTTATGGAGTTTCAGACGGACACTGAGAAAGATAGGGGCTTATTGTGTTGCATCCCAACGTCTTCACCTTTAGATGATGTCAACAATAATGACCCATGCTAACGAACATCCAATTGGATATGTATATCACGATCTTTCAAACACGAGGAGCCTGCCAAAGGATAAAATGAAAAAGGGAAAGGTGTAGATCACCTTGACTCAAGCGTAAAATAAAAGCATAAAGTAAGAACATGAAGTAAAAGATAGGCCCTTCCCAGAGGGAAGCAGAGGTTGTCATGCGCTTTTAGGGTTGGATACACAAAATCTTAGTACGAAAGAACGTCACTTTATATGTCACTTGTGTATGGACCTTTATTATGCAGTTCATCGCTTTTATTGCTTCCATAACAAGATCGTATAAAGCTTATTTTCTCCGCACTAATAAATCATGCATAATTAGGGAGCAACTTTTATTGCTTGCACCGATGACAACTTACTTGAAGGATCTTACTCAATCCATAGGTAGATATGGTGGACTCTCATGGCAAAACTGGGTTTAAGGGTATTTGGAAGCACAAGTAGTATCTCTACTTGGTGCTGGGAATTTGGCTAGCATGAGGGGGAAAGGCAAGATCAACATGTTCGGAAGGTCAATGACAACATACTTTAACTGAGATGTGAGAAAACATAAATCATTACATTGTCTTCCTTGTCCACCGTCAACTCTTTTAGCATGTCATACTTAATGAGTGCTCACAATCATAAAAGATGTCCAAGATAGTGTATTTATATGTGAACCTATCTTCCCTTATTACTTCCTATTGATTGCAACGATGACCAAAACTACGTTCATCAACTCCTGACAACCTTTATGCCTCATACTTTCTATGTGTGAAGTTATTACTATCCATAAGATCAATATGAACTCTTTTATTCTTTTTATTCTTTCTATTTTCTCAAGACCATAGCAACAAAGCAAAGCCCTTGACTTCAACACTAATCTTTATTATAGATAACTCACGGACTTGATTACATAAAGAGAGCACTAAGCAAAATTCAAAACTACTTGATAACAAAACTTCAATCTACTAGATCAAGATACTACTAAAAGGATCGAACTAAATAAAGCGGTAAAGATAGGAGTGTGATGGTGATATGATACCGGGGCACCTCCCCCAAGCTTGGCAGTTGCCAAGGGGAGTGCCCATACCCATGTGATTATGTCCTCGGAAGTGATGGAGGTGGTGATGATGACGGTGGAGTTGTTGCATTTTTCTTCTCTAGCTTGCGTCTGAGGCTAAAATTTTCCTCCCTCGGATCCTCATTCCCGAGCTCAAGTTTCATTATCTTCTTGCAGAGTGCTGCCTTGTTGTCCTGCAAAAAATGTGGTGGAATAGATTGGACCTTAGGGAGGCTTGACTTCTTGAACTCCACATGCATATCACCAGGTTGAGGTAGTGAATCGTCCTCTTCCTCGGAGCTTGTATCCTCCTTCCCCTTTGGGTCATAGTCTTCTTCTTCCTCCGTGGTCCAACCATAATGTTCCACATGCCCATATACTTTTGGGTTTGCAATATAATCAACCATGTAGCTCTCCCCCTCTGAATCTTGGGACGACATCTCGTTCCAAATCTGCAACAGGAACAACTCGGAACGAAAACAGAGGATATTTGCATGATACGGTGGTAAAAACCTCCGGGTGTATATATAATGAATTTTTATCGACCAAAATACGTAATATGCAAGAAAAACAGAGTCCGGGAGGCACACGAGGTGCCCACGAGACAGGGGGCGCGCCCTACAGGGGGGCACCCTCCTCTCTCGTGGGAGCCTTGTGTCCCTTTC
This sequence comes from Triticum aestivum, assembly GCF_018294505.1. Lineage (NCBI taxonomy): Eukaryota > Viridiplantae > Streptophyta > Magnoliopsida > Poales > Poaceae > Triticum > Triticum aestivum. The sequence goes on along the minus strand of NC_057804.1, from coordinate 632,402,470 downwards.
GGACTACTTATTTCTTCCTAAAATTCTTAAATAATCCAAAACTGATAAAAATTGCCATTGGAGTTGTTTTCGGAGTCTGGAACGTTCTGGAAGTGTCCCTTATGTATTCCTTAGGGGTTACGGTTTCAATAATATTAGTTTCAACATTGATAGGATTACCTGAAATATAGTGTTTAATTCTTTGACCGTTTACCACCCTTGGACTTGTGCCTTCGAAGTTGTTGATTTTTATGGCACCAGAACGATAGACCTCCTCGATAACGTAGGGACCTTCCCATTTAGAGAGAACCTTTCCTGCAAAAAATCTTAAACGAGAGTTGAATAATAACACATAATCTCCTACGTTAAACTCACGCTTTTGTATCCTCTTATCATGCCAGCATTTGACTTTTTCTTTGAATAGCTTGGCATTCTCATAAGCTTGGGTTCTCCACTCATCGAGTGAGCTAATATCAAATAACCTCTTCTCACCGGCAAGCTTGAAGTCATAATTGAGCTCTTTAATAACCCAATATGCTTTATGTTCAAGTTCAAGAGGCAAATGGCATGCTTTTCCATAAACCATCTTATATGGAGACATACCCATAGGATTTTTGTATGCAGTTCTATAGGCCCATAATGCATCATCAAGTTTTTTGGACCAATTATTTCTAGATCTATTAACAGTCTTTTGCAAAATTAATTTGAGCTCTCTATTGCTCAACTCTACTGGACCACTAGACTGCGGATGATAAGGAGACGCTATTCTATGATTGACATGATACTTAGCAAGCATCTTACGGAAAGCACCATGAATAAAATGTGAACCACCATCAGTCATAAGATATCTAGGGACTCCAAACCTCGGAAAAATAACTTATTTAAGCATTTTAATAGAAGTGTTATGATCAGCACTACTAGTTGGAATAGCTTCTACCCACTTAGTAACATAATCAACAGCAACTAAAATATGTGTATAACCATTAGAGGCAGGAAAAGGTCCCATATAATCAAAGCCCCAGACATCAAACGGTTCAATAACAAGAGAATAATTCATAGGCATTTCTTGACGTCTACTAATGTTACCTATTCTTTGACATTCATCACAAGATAAGACAAACTTACGAGCATTTTTGAAGAGAGTAGGCCAATAAAAACCAGATTGTAGTACCTTGTGTGCAGTTCTATCTCTAGCGAGGTGTCCTCCATAAGATTCAGAGTGACACTTACGTAGAATCTGTTCCTGTTCATGCTCAGGCACACAACGTCTAATAACACCATCTACTCCTTCTTTATAAAGGTGTGGATCATCCCAGAAGTAATGTCTTAATTCATAAAAGAACATTTTCTTTTGCTGGTATGTGAAACTAGGCGGTAAATATTTAGCAACAATGTAATTAGCATAATCAGCATACCAGGGAGCAGTACGAGAAGCATTGACGACCCCTAATTGTTCATCAGGAAAGCTATCATTAATAGGCAGTGGGTCATCAAGAACATTCTTTAACCTAGACAAGTTATCTGCAACGGGGTTCTCAACTCCCTTTCTATAAATAATATGCAAGTCAAATTCTTGAAGCAAGAGAACCCATCTAATGATCTAGGCTTAGCATCTTTCTTTTCTGTAAGATATTTAATAGCAGCATGATCAGTGTGAATAGTAACTTTGGAATCAACAATATAAGGTCTGAACTTATCACATGCAAACACAACTGCTAAGAACTCTTTTTCAGTAGTAGCATAATTTCTCTGGGCAGTATCAAGAGTCTGACTAGCATACTGGATAACATTCAATTTCTTATCATCTCTTCGCCCTAAAACAGCACAAACAACATATTCACTAGCATCGCACATAATTTCAAAAGGTAAGTTCCAATCAGGAGGCTGAACAATAGGTGCAGTGATCAAAGCTTTCTTAAGCACTTCAAACGCTTCTACACAATCATGATCAAAGACAAAAGGAATATCTTTTTGCAGTAAATTAGTCAGAGGCCTAGAGATCTTAGAGAAGTCCTTAATGAACCTCCCATAAAAACCGGTATGACCAAGGAAATTTCTTGTACTTTTTATGTCCTTGGGACATGGCATCTTTTCAATAGCATCAACTTTGGCTTTATCAACTTCAATACCTCTCTTGGAGATCTTGTGCCTCAAGACAATACCATCATTAACCATAAAGTGACACTTTTCCCAATTCAGGACGAGACTAGTGTCTTCGCATCTCTGCAAAACTCGATCAAGGTTGCTCAAACAATCATCAAAAGAGGATCCATAGATGGAGAGATGGTGATACAAGTGCAATATGGATAGTAGATATAGGTTTTTGTAATTTGAAATTATAAAAACAGCAAGGTAACTAATGATAAAAGTGAGCGTAAACGGTATTGTAATGATAGGAAACTAGGCCTAGGGTTCATACTTTCACTAGTGCAAGTTCTCTCAACAATAATAACATAGATAGATCATATAACAATCCCTCAACATGCAACAAAGAGTCACTCCAAAGACACTAATAGCGTAGAACAAACGAAGAGATTATGGTAGGGTATGAAACCACCTCAAAGTTATCCTTTCTGTTCTATCTATTCAAGAGTTCGTAGTAAAATAACATGAAGCTATTCTTTCCGCTCAATCTATCATAGAGTTCATACTAGAATAACACCTTAAGACACAAATCAACCAAAACCCTAATGTCACCTAGATACTCCATTGTCACCTCAAGTATACGTGGGCATGATTATACGATATGCATCACACAATCTCAGATTCATCTATTCAACCAACACAAAGTACTTCAAAGAGTGCCCCAAAGTTTATACCGAAGAGTAAAGACTAAAACGTGTGCCAACCCCTATGCATAGGTTCATGGGAGGAACCCGCAAGTTGTTCACCAAAACATACATCAAGTGGCACATGGTATCCCATTGTCACCACAGATAAGCACGGCAAGACATACATCAAGTGTTCTCAAATCCTTAAAGACTCAATCCGATAAGATAACTTCAAAGGGAAAACTCAATCCATTACAAGAGAGTAGAGTGGGAGAAACATCATAAGATCCAACTATAATAGCAAAGCTCGTGATACATCAAGATCGTGCCATAGAGAGAACACGAGAGAGAGAGAGAGAGAGAGAGAGAGATCAAACACATAGCTACTGGTACATACCCTCAGCCCCGAGGGTGAACTACCCCCTCCTCGTCATGGATAGCGCCGGATGATGAAGATGGCCGCCGGTGATGGGATTCCCCTTCGGCAGGGTGCCGGAACGGCTCCCGAGAGGTTTTTGGTGGCTACAGAGGCTTGCGGCGGCGGAACTCCCGATCTATCTTCTCCTTGGATGTTTTTAGGGTGTGTGGGACTATATAGGCGAAAGAAGTCGGTCGGGAGGTGCTCGAGGGGCCCAAGAGATAGGGGGCATGCCCAATGGTGGGGGGGCGCCTTCATATCTCCTGGCCTCCTCGAGGCTCTTCTAACATGAACTCCAAGTCTCCTGGGTGATATTCTTCCGAAAAATCACGTTGCCGAAGGTTTCATTCCGTTTGGACTCCGTTTGATATTCCTTTTCTTCGAAATACTGAAACAGGCAATAAAACAACAATATGGGATGGGCCTCCGGTTAATAGGTTAGTCCCAAAAGTAATATAAAAGTGTATGATAAAGCCCATAATCATTCAAAACAGATAATAAAATAGCATGAATGCTTCATAAATTATAGATACGTTGGAGACGTATCAGTAGCCCCCCCCCAACTCCTTTACGGCACACATCAATCGATATGCCTCTCAAGCCAGGTGTGCCTAGCACAAACACAAGCTTCCCCTCTTCTCTTATAACCGTTCATGCCTCACTCCCACCACTCTTTCATTGATCTCGTACTCGCACACTCCTTCCCCCTCGATATAGTATGCCTCTTGCACCACCTCCTAGATGCATCCCTCTCTCTCTCTATCCTTCTCCTCGTGCCTCATTTTCTTCGAACACACACATGCATCTATACCGATCGATCTCCCAACATATACCTAGGTCGAGTTTAACTATTCCCCCCCCTCCATCGACCGACGTACCTCACAAGTTATGTCTCTCATTTCTCTGACAAAGGATGATTGATCTTCCTATATAGTTACGTCTGCTTACCATAGCCATATCGTCCCTCCTCATCATTCGTGCATGCCTCCTGACCCGTCTCTCACACGCACGTGCACAGATAGGCAACCATCCCCTCTCTTATTGATATTGCAGGCATGCCCTCCGTTTGTCTAGCAAGCCCATCCCACCATTTGTTAGAAGCAACTCCACTACCACCCCCTCCAACACTCTAGCTCTGTCTCTCTCCCAACCTTATTCCTCACCTATACATATGCATGGATGCTAATCGATCTCCCTTAATACATGAGGTAGATCGATCTCCCTTAATACATGAGGTAGGCCTCTCTCCTCCTCCACACATATACCAGCCATTGTACCTCTATAGTTAATTAGGCCTCCCCCACCACACACCGATAGTCGAGCATTGTAGGTTGGTATCCATGCCATAGAGACAAACTGCACCTGTCCCCTCTCATGTTCCAGTAGGCTAGCCACTCTATATATTTGACGTGGGCACACACAAATTCGATGGCACTCTTTATCAATCGCGCACGCACACACACACACACATCATCCCTCTCTTCGATTCTATGGACACCTCAAGCCGATGATACCTCCACTCTCTTCTGGTGGACCGCCCCCTCTATATATTATATATATGATATATCCAGGGCTCTATTTCACACACATTGCATATGTTTCATTTTTTAATTGACCCCCCCCCCCAAAAAAAAACTCTCACGAACCCACATACTATATCTCTCTATGTTTGTATCTCTCTCACACAACCCCACGTAGGTGGTGTGCATATACAAGAAGAGAATAGGTGCACCGTGCACGTACTCACAATTCATGCCCAGCCATACCCGCGCGGGTACATGGTGGAGCTCATTTCTGTATGAAATGGCAGCCCACGTGCTAATTTGAACGCGTGTAGCGGTCGTTTACCTATGGAGGTCGTGTACCACGCGTGCACGAAACAAAGTTCGACTTGATGTGTTGGTGCGTTATTTTTAAATAAAGTTATATCGCTCAATGGCACGAACACAGAATATAAAATGATTTTTGTGGAGAAAAAGGTAGCCCGCTCCACTATATACAATGGAGCCTCCCTACCTGGTTTGTCTCTCTTCAGAGTATCTCACACAAGGCTGCGGTGGACTCTCTCTCTCACCGTTGGTCACTGATCCGGCCGCATCCCGTCCGCTGGCGGAAAGGGAGGATGTGCATCGTTTCTCCGTTCGACGGCGCTGAGGCAGCACGTCCCGATCTGCGGTACACACCGTTCTCTCTCACCAAGCTCCGGCACGGTAGGGCCTACGCCACCTGCTCACTGCCACAGTATGGGAAGATTCCGCCTGCCGCCGCTCACTGATACGTCTCCAACGTATCTATAATTTTTTATTGCTCCATGCTACTTTATCTACTGTTTTAGGCAATATTGGGCTTTATTATCAACTTTTATATTATTTATGGGACTAACCTATTAACCGGAGGCCTAGCCCAGATTTGCTGTTTTTTGCCTATTTCAGTGTTTCGAGGAAAAGGAATATCAGACGGAGTCAAAACGGAACGAAATCAACTAGAGAAGTTAATTTTGGAAGGAAACCCACCTGATGGACTTGGAGTGCACGTCAGGGGAGTCCCGGGCTGCCCACGAGGGTGAGGGGCTCCCCCCTGGGAGCGCCCCCTGCCTCGTGGGACCCCCGTAGCTCCACCGACGTACCTCCTGCACCCATATATACCTACGTACCCAAAAACTTCCAGAACAGAACCTAGATCTGGAGTTCCACCGCCGCAAGCCTCTGTAGCCACCAAAAACCAATCAGGACCCTGTTTCGGCACCCTGCCGGAGGGGGATCCCATCACCAGAGGCCATCTTCATCATCCTGGTGCTATCCATGACGAGGAGAGAGTAGTTCACCCTCGGGGCTGAGGGTATGTACCAGTAGCTATGTGTTTGATCTCTCTCTCTCTCGTGTTCTCTCTCATGTTGCCTCTATGGCACGATCTTGATGTATCCTGAGCTTTGCTATTGTAGTTGGATCTTGTGATGTTTCTCCCCCTCTACTCTCTTGTGATGAATTGAGTTTCCCCATTGAAGTTATCTTATCGGATTGAGTCTTTTATGAGAATACTTGATGTATGTCTTGCGATCCACTTGATGTATGTTTTGGTGATCAACTTGCGGGTTTCGTGACAATGGGAACCTATGCATAGGGGTTGGCACACGTTCTTGACTCTCTGGTACTAGCTTTGGGGCACTCTTTGAAGTACTTTTATGTTGGTTGGATGAATCTGAGATTATGTGATGCATATCGTATAATCATACCCACGGATACTTGAGGTGACAATGGAGTATCTAGGTGACATTAGGGTTTTGGTTGCTTTGTGTCTTAAGGTGTTATTCTAGTACGAATTCTTTTATAGATCGATCCAAAAGAATAACTTTGAGGTGGTTTCATACCCTACCAGAATCTCTACGTTTGTTCTCCCCTATTAGTGGCTTTGGAGTGACTCTTTGTTGCATGTTGAGGGCTTGTTATATGATCTATCTATGTTATTATTGTTGAGAGAACTTGCACTAGTGAAAGTATGAACCCTAGGCCTTGTTTCCTATCATTGCAATACCGTTTACGCTCACTTTTACCGCTCGCTACCTTGCTGTTTTTATTATTTCAGATTAGAAATACCTTTATCTACTATGTATTTTGCACTTGTATCACCATCTCTTCGCCGAACTAGTGCACCTATACAATTTACCATTGTATTGGGTGTGTTGGGGACACAAGAGACTCTTTGTTATTTGGTTGCAGGGTTGTTTGAGAGATACCATCTTCATCCTACGCCTCCTACGGATTGATAAACCTTAGGTCATCAACTTGAGGGAAATTTGCTACTGTCCTACAAACCTGTGCACTTGCAGGCCCAACAACGTCTACAAGAAGAAGGTTGTGTAGTAGACATCAAGCTCTTTTCTGGCGCTATTGTCGAGGAGGTTAGCGCTTGAAGGTATATCTTTAGATCTTGCAATCTAATCTTTTTGTTTCTTGTTTTAGCACTAGTTTAGTTTATAAAAGAAAACTACAAAAAAATGGAATTAAGTTTGTCTCATACACTTCACCTTTTAATATCTTTCGTGAGTATGATGGAAAGGATAATTGTGCTCAAGTGCTAGAAGAAGAAATCTCTAAATTGTTTGGCACTAAATATTTGAATGATGAGCATGATTGCAATGTTGTTAGTACGAATTCTTTGAATATCCATGATGCTAATGATGATTGCACTAGTTATGATGAAAATGTCTCCTATAAACATGTCAATTTTTGTGGAGTGCATTGGGTTTGTAAGTACACACCAAATAGGGAAGACAGATATTGCAAGAGGCATAAGTACTTAAAAACCAAATTGTTGCAAGAAGAGCTAGATGAATGTGCTGAAAGATTCAATATTTTTCGCGCTCCTTGTGAACTTTGCAAGGAACATGGTCATTTAAAGCTCCAATGCTATTTGTTTCATGATCAAGTCGTGTCCAAATATTGTGATAATTTGATTACCCTTGAGCATCATAAAGAGCTTAGCCTTCTTTTTTGTTATGAAGAAATGAAATGTATAACTGAGGGTATTCCAAAATCTAGTCTTGATAAAATTCTTGATTTTAATCTAGAGAAAATTTATATGTATTGTGCGGAGAATTGCATTGAAGATCCTTACATTGCCAATTACCTAAAGAAAAGAAAGCAAATGGAAGATGATGAGAATACTAATGAAAGGGAAGAGGCTTCCCAATCTCCTCCTATTATTTCTTATGATGAATCAGGTAACGAGGAGGAGCTTTCTATTCAGCCAATCTCATAAATAAGGAGCTCAAAGAGGAAGGTTGAACCTACAGATAATGTGAAGAAGAAAAAGAAAAGAAGGAGCAACAAAGGTAAAAAGGTATCCCTCCCAAATGATGTTGCTCCTACTACTACTTGTGATGATGATAATTGCAATACTATTGGTGCTATTCATATTTTTAATGATGAGAGTGATTATGCTTATGATATGAAAGGGCCCAAGCTTGGGGAAGCTATGTTTGATGAGGATGAAATATTTTAGAATATATTTGCTGGAATTAATGTTTGTCCCAAGCTTGGGGATGCTATGTTTAATGAAGATGGTATTTTTAGCATCCTAAGTTCTGATATGCAAAGTTGTTATGATGATAGCATGCCTCCTACCTATGATGATTATATTGATGAAAGTGGGTTCGGAAGAGTCTCAAATTTAGGAAGTAGTGATCCCACTATCTTGGATGATGTCGAATTTTATTGTGATGAATACGAAAGTGGATTTGGAAGAGTATCAACTTTATTTAGTGATTCCACTATCTTGGGAGAGGTTTCAATCGATTATGATGAGAACGAAGTTGCTACTTATGATGATTATTGTGATGAAACTTATGCTATACAAAGTAGTGATGATTATATTTACAGATCTTGTCATGATTATGACTACCCTTTTTCTGAACATTACTCTTTTAATGTGGAAACATTTTTTAGTGTTCAAGTCTCTCATGATACTCCCACTACTATTCCGAATGAGAAGAAATTTGCTTATGTGGAGAGTAGTAAATTTTCTATGCATGTAGATCATGAAAAGAATGCTTTAGGTTATACTGTTGAATTCATTCATGATGCTACTGAAAATTATTATGAGGGAGGAACATATGCTTGTAGGAATTGCAATAATATCAAGTTTCCTCCCTATGTGCTTAAAATCTTGAAGCTATCCTTGTGTTACCTTCCTATGCTAGTTGATTATTGTTCCCATAAGTTGTTTGCTCACAAAATCCCTATGCATAGGAAGTGGGTTAGACTTAAATGTACTAGTCATATTCTTCATGATGCTCCCGTTATGTTTCAATTCTTATCTTTTATTTGAGCATCATTGTCATCATCATGCCTAGCTAGAAAGGCATTAAAGAAAAGCGCTTGTTGGGAGACAACCCAATATTTACCCTTACTGTTTTTGTGTGTCCACATGATTATGCTACTGTAGTAATCATGTTTTATAGCTTTTGTTTCAATAAAGTGCCAATTAGAACCTTTGGGAAGACTTGGGTGAAGTTTATGTGATCTTGCTGTAGAAAACAGAAACTTTAGCGCTCACGAGAATAGCTGCCGTTTTTTTACTGGAGAGCGATTTTAGGTTGATTATTTTTGCAGATTATTAATATACAAATTACTAAGGTCCAGAAATTTAATTCATAATTTTGGGGGTTTCAGAGGTATACGTTTAATACAGATTACTACAGACTGTTCTGTTTTTGACAGATTCTGTTTTCATTGTGTTGTTTGCTTATTTTGATGCATCTATGGCTAGTACTAGGTGGTATGAACTATAGAGAAGTTGGAATACAGTAGGTTTAACACCAATATGAATTTAGAATGAGTTAATTACAGTACCTAAGTGGTGATCTATTTTCTTATACTAACGGAGCCTACGAGTTTTGTGTTAAGTTTTGTGTGGTTGAAGTTTTCAAGTTTTGGGTAAAGATTCGATGGACTATGGAATAAGGAGTGGCAAGATCCTAAGCTTGGGGATTCCCAAGGCCACCCAAGGTAATATTCAAGGACAACCAAGAAACTAAGCTTGGGGATGCCCCGGAAGGCATCCCCTCTTTCGTCTTCGTTCATCGGTAACTTTACTTGGAGCTATATTTTTATTCGCCACATGATATGTGTTTTGTTTGGAGCGTCATTTTATTTTGTTAGTTTTTGCTTTCTGTTAGTTATAATAATGTTTTGCATATTTAGTTTCAATAAAAAAGTCAAGGATAGCCCTTGCCATGCTTATTTTGCTAGTATACATGTTGCTGTTTGAAAACAGAAAGTTTACCGCTGTTGCAAAAATTCCCTAGAAAAGTCATAGAATGGTATAACGTTGAATCTTTTTGCATATTAAGCTATGATAAATTTATTACAGTGGGAATTTTATTTCATAATTTTTGGACTCAGGGAAGTATTGTTACTCTTGCATTCTTTACAGACTGTACTGTTTTGGCAGATTGCTGTTATGGTTGCATTGTTTGCATATGTTCGCTTGTTTAATGATTCTATTTGAGGATAGGAGTATTAAATATACAGAGGCATTTAGTATGCAATGTTGAATAATAATTTTAGTGCTTTGTTACATTAGAAAATGATAAGGTTTTGCATTGGTTTATACTAACCTATCTCACGAGTTCTTGTTGAGTTTGTTGTGAATGAAGCTTTTGATAAAAAGAGAAACCATGATATGAGAGGAATTAAGGAGATACAAAAGCTCAAGCTTGGGTATGCCCAAGGCACCCCAATATAATATTTAAAGAAGTCTCAAGCGTCTAAGCTTGGGGATGCCCCGGTAGGCATCCCACCTTTCTTCTTCAACAGCTATCGGTTAGTATCGGTTGAGCCTAAGTTTTTGCTTCTTCACATGAGTTGTGCTATCCTTGCAATGTCATTTTATTTTGTTTTGCTTGCTGCTTGAATACAATACCAAGATCTGAAATTATTTATTGAAAGAGAGTCTTCGCATGGTTGTATAATTATTTTGCTACTCATTGATCTTCACTTATATCTTGTTGGAGTAGTTTTTCATTTGCTCATAGTGCTTCACTTATATCTTTTGAGTGTAATAATTTTTGCTCTAGTAATTCACTTATATCTTTTAGAGCATACTGGTGGATTTGTTTTAAAGAAACTATTGATCTCTCATGCTTCACTTAGATTATTTTGAGAGTCGTTAATAGCATGGTAATTTGCTTAAAGATAATATACTTGGTATTCAAGATATGTGAAACTTTCTTTTGAGTGCGTTGAATACTAAGATAAGTTTGATGCTTGATAATTGTTTCGAGATATGGAGGTGATAATATCAAAGCAATGCTAGTTGGGGTGATTATGAATTTAAAGAATGCTTGTGTTGAAGTTTGTGATTCCCGTAGCATGCACGTATGGTGGACCGCTTTGTGATGAAGTCGGAGCATAATTTTATTTATTGATTGTCTTCCTTATGCGTGGCAGTCGGGCACGAGCGATGGTATTTTCCTACCAATCTATGCCCTAGGAGTATGCGTTTAGTGCTTTGGTTTTTGATGACTTCTAAATTTTTGCAAGAAGTGCATGAGTTCTTTTGATTAATGTCGAGTCCATGGATTATACGCACTCTCACCCTTCCACCATTGCTAGCCTCTCTAATACCGCGCACTTTTTGCCGGTATCATACACCCACCACATACCTTCCTCAAAACAGCCACCATACCTACCTATCATGGCATTTCCACAGCCATCCCGAGATATATTGCCATGCAACTTTCCACCGTTCCGTTCATATGACACACATTACTTTTGTCATATTGCTTTTTGCATGAACATGTAGTTGACATGGTATTTGTGGCAAAGCCACCATTCATAATTTTCATACATGTCACTCTTGATTCATTGCATATCCCGGTACACCGTCGGAGGCATTCATATAGAGTCATATTTTGTTCTAGTATCGAGTTGTAATTGTTGAGTTGTAAGAAAAATAAAAGTGTGATGATCATCATTATTAGAGCATTGTCCCAGTGAGGAAAGAATTATGGAGACTATGATTCCCCCATAAGTCGGGACGAGACTCTGGACTTTATGAAAAATAAAAGAGGCCAAAGAAGCCCAAATGAAAAAAATAAAAAGAGGCCAAAGAAGCCCACCAAAATAAAAAAAGAAAAGAAAAAAAATGAGAGAAAAAGAGAGAAGGGACAATGCTACTATCCTTTTTCCACACTTGTGCTTCAAAATAAGCACCATGATCTTCTTGATAGAGAGTCTCAAATGTTGTCACTTTCATATACTAGTGGGAATTTTTCATTATATAACTTGGCTTATATATTCCAATGATGGGCTTCCTCAAAAGTGCCCTAGGTCTTCGTGAGCAAGCAAGTTGGATGCACACCCACTTAGTTTTTTTTGAGCTTTCATATACTTATAGCTCTAGTGCATCTGTTGCATGGCAATCCCTACTCACTCACATTGATATCTATTGATGGGCATCTCCATAGCTCATTGATACGCCTAGTTGATGTGAGACTATCTTCTCCTTTTTGTCTTCTCCACAACCACCATTCTATTCCACCTATAGTGCTATATCCATGGCTCACGCTCATGTATTGCGTGAAAGTTGAAAAAGTTTGAGATTACTAAAGTATGAAACAATTGCTTGGCTCGTCATCGGGGTTGTGCATGATTAAATACTTTGTGTGATGAAGATAGAGCTTAGCCAGACTATATGATTTTGTAGGGATAACTTTCTTTAGGCATGCTATTTTGAGAAGACATGATTGCTTTAATTTGTATGCTTGAAGTATTATTACTTTTATGTCATTATGAACTTTTGTCTTGAATCTTTCAGATCTGAATATTCATGCCACAATTAAGAAGATTTACATTGAAATCATGCCAAAGTATCACTCCGCATCAAAAATTCTTTTTTATCATTTACCTACTCGAGGACGGGAAGGAATTAAGCTTGGGGATGCTTGATACGTCTCCAACGTATCTATAAATTTTGATTGCTCCATGCTACTTTATCTACTATTTTAGGAAATATTGGGCTTTATTATCCACTTTTATATTATTTATGGGACTAACCTATTAACCGGTGGCCCAACCCAGATTTGCTATTTTATGCCTATTTCAGTGTTTCGAGGAAAAGGAATATCAGACGGAGTCAAAACGGAACGAAATCAACTTGAGAAGTTAATGTTGGAAGGAAACCCACCTGATGGACTTGGAGTGCACGTCAGGGGAGTCCTGGGCTGCCCACGAGGGTGGGGGGCACGCCCACCTGGGCGCGCCCCCTGCCTCGTGGGACCCCCGTAGCTCCACCGACGTACCTCCTGCACCCATATATACCTACATACCGAAAAACATCCAGAACAGAACCTAGATCGGGAGTTCCACCGCCGCAAGCCTCTTTAGCCACCAAAAATCAATCGGGACCCTGTTCCGGCACCCTGCCGGAGGGGGATCCCATCACCGGAGGCCATCTTCATCATCCCGGCGCTATCCATGACGAGGAGGGAGTAGTTCACCCTCGGGGCTGAGGGTATGTACCTGTAGCTATGTGTTTTATCTCTCTCTCTCTCTCGTGTTCTCTCTCGTGTTCCCTCTATGGCACGATCTTGATGTATCCCGAGCTTTGCTATTGTAGTTAGATCTTATGATGTTTCTCCCCCTCTACTCTCTTGTGATGAATTGAGCTTCCCCTTTGTAGTTATCTTATCAGATTGAGTCTTTTATGAGAACACTTGATGTATGTCTTGCGATCCACTTGATGTATGTTTTGGTGATCAACTTGCGGGTTTCGTGACATTGGGAACCTATGCATAGGGGTTGGCACACGTTCTTGACTCTCCGGTAGTAGCTTTGGGGCACTCTTTGAAGTACTTTTATGTTGGTTGGATGAATCTGAGATTGTGTGATGCATATTGTATAATCATGCCCACAGATACTTGAGGTGACAATGGAGTATCTAGGTGACATTAGGGTTTTGGTTGATTTGTGTCTTAATGTGTTATTCTAGTACGAACTCTTTTATAGATCGATCCGAAATAATAACTTTGAGGTGGTTTCGTACCCTACCATAATCTCTACGTTTGTTCTCCGCTATTAGTGGCTTTGGAGTGACTCTTTGTTGCATGCTGAGGGCTTGTTATATGATCTATCTATGTTATTATTGTTGAGAGAACTTGCACTAGTGAAAGTATGAACCCTAGGCCTTGTTTCCTATCATTGCAATACCGTTTACGCTCACTTTTACTGCTCGCTACCTTGCTGTTTTTATTATTTCAGATTACAAATACCTTTATCTACTATCTATTTTGCACTTGTATCACCATCTCTTCGCCAAACTAGTGCACCTATACAATTTACCATTGTATTGGATGTGTTGGGGACACAAGAGACTCTTTGTTATTTGGTTGCAGGGTTGTTTGAGAGATACCATCTTCATCCTACGCCTCCTATGGATTGATAAACCTTAGGTCATCCACTTGAGGGAAATTTGCTACTGTCCTACAAACCTGTGCACTTGCAGGCCCAACAACGTCTACAAGAAGAAGGTTGTGTAGTAGACATCACTCACCTAGTTACATCCCGACGACCTCCAGGTATCCCCTCCGGCCTTGCTCCACTGCCCGTCTTCCCACGTCGTTGCATGTGGATCTTCCATAGTTCTTTGCCCAAAATGTAGCTCGTCCGGCATACTTTCCATATTGCAATCTCGTCCTCACACCGTTTTAGACAAACACAACCGTGTTATTATCTTCCCTTAGGACATGGAATATGCTTCTTTTTTTTCATCGCATGTGTCATCAACTGTTATTGTCCAGTAACCATTTCCTTTCTACCTCTTTTTTGCAAACAGGGCTATCCATTTCACCTCGTTGCTATTGCGACCTTTTGGTGAACTTCACAAATCACTTTTTCTTAAGAGTGTTTTGTGCAGTTGTACTAAAATGTCACACGGGTAACGTCTCTACATTTCAGTGCGCCTGCACAAAGGGAGATTGGTTTTGCTTTATCCTCCTCATCCAACTCGGAGCCTAATCTTCTCCAACTAGTTTGTCTTAAGAGAGACTACAAAGGTGACCGGCTTCTATTTGTGTGTTTATTGTTTCATCAGCAGTCCTCTATTATCATAATCACACTTAATATCTTTGGAACAGGGACGCTCAACTCTATTTTAGTGGAACTGCACAAAATGATCAGAAGTTGCATGCTCCAGACAGCTACTTTTTTTCCCAACGTGCCTTGTTGATTTAGACAGAGCTGGGGGGGCGTTGCTGCCAATGAAAGCATGGATCAATTTTAATTTAACACCTTCTCTCAACTTTGTCTTCAGTTGTGATGTAAATATTAGCTCTGATCTTCTAACAATTTAGATGCATTAGCAAGGATGTTAGTTTTTTATTGTTTCCGAAAGAGCATCGATGGCAAGACACACGAAACAAAAGATGAAAGCTCACACCATTGTACAATTTCATGTTGCTGAAAAATTATTTGTATAGTACATCAATTATGTAAACAAATGCTGGAAGCTTGATAGCATTGCCAGAAGCCTCTTTAGCATCCGGGTCCATGTGCCATGCACAAAATTATACTACTTCATTCCTAAATATTAGTGTTTTTACAAATTTCAACTGGGCATATTTTAGAGTGTAGATTCACTCATTTTGCTTCATATGTGTACTCCCTCCGTTCCTAAATACTCTATTTGTCTTTCTAGAGATTTCAACAAGTGAATACATACGGAGCAAAATGAGTGAATCTACACTCTAAAATATGTCTATATACATACATATGTAGTAGTCCATTTGAATCTCTAAAAAGACAAATATTTGAGTAGTCACTCGTTGAAATCTCTAGAAAGACAAATACTCCGGAGTATATTTAAGAACCGAGGGGGTAGTGCCCAACCGCATGGGAGACTCAGCCCGGTCGTTGCGCCGCATTAATAGTGAGTAATGAGCAGTCAAATCATAAGCCCCATCTTTCCCACTGTAAGTTGCTCGAAAGAAGCAACCATCAACACGCTCTTCTTTGAATCCGCTCATACTACTCCATCCATCACTGTTTATAGAGGGCGCTTCAGAAAAAGAAAAAATCTCTGGGAACAAGGCGACTAGCGGTCGGCCTGAAAAATAGCATTGGTAGTTAGCACGGCGTCTATTACTAGAGGAAATAATGCATACACACATGCATGCAGTGCTTCCACCCTGGGTACACACATGCATGCACTTACTCCACTCCGTAGTACATCGAGAGAAAATTGTGGACTTGATTGCGGTTACCACGCCCTAATTAATTGAGCATTAGACCAAACGCGTCTAAAGTCTCTCTGGTGGTGGAAATGCATCATAATGAAGTGCGCCCTGTAAATTGTGACAGAGGGAGGAGTAGTACTATGAAGGTGCAAAACCAAGTACGCATATGGCCAGTCGGTCAACGCACCTCCTCTTGGCATATCACTGACATGTGGGACCGGAGTGTGAGCAAACCGATCTCAATTGACGGCAAAATGGCCAACCCGCCGTTCCTTGAGAGAGACGAGGAGCGAGAACACACAGACAGGCTCGCACGGAGGCCAAGATATATTCAAGCATGGTTGATCGATATCATCATTACATGTTGGGCTGTCGTTTTCTGCCCTTCTCCCGAATAAATGTTCACTTTATCAGAGATTAAAAAAATAAGAGTACAGACGCTCCACCATGCAGTTCTAGTAGTAGTACTACTCATACTACTAAGCCTTGTGCTTGGCTCTTCGCCTCTTCGTGAAGTCGAACAATGATGGTACTCTGCATGTTGGGTACTACAGTGTATGCCTCTGGGAATCTGACACCGAATGAACTGATGCATGTCCACCACCTGGGTGAGGGTAGGTTGCATTAGTCAAAAGGCCTTCACCTTGTCCTGCAAGCTTCTCCTCATTCTGCGAGTTGATGGGACACACCAAAATGTAGTGCTAGTCCATACTCCCTCCTTTACGGTTAATATGGCTTAATCTTTTTTGCTGGTAAATGAGAGAGCTTTATTCATATATAAGCATTCTTAGGATGATCAACCAAGACACTGGTCACTAGGAAGCGAGGTACCCCACAAAAAAAGAAGTAGGAAGCAAGGTGTATCATCAAGCCAGCTCTCGGCCACATTCAAAGTGCAGCAAGCACGGTTCGCAAAGTGATGCGCCGCAAGGTTTGCTGACCTGTTTACATGCTGAATAACAAAAAAAGAGGAAATATTACCAAGCGCTCCTATTTGTAACAGGATATGAGCCAGAATTAAGCGAGAATTGTGGCGAGTGTTCCATGCAATCAACTTCCTTTATCACATGCGAGAACCCTCGAAGAGAACCAAATGTGTTGAAGATTGCTTTATCACATTTTAAAAATATAATAATAGTGCAGACGCTCCTCCATCTGATTCCTAGTACTAGTATAGTACATACCTCTATAGACTATAGTAGTAGTACTAGTACTAGTAAACTTTGCACTTGGCTGTTCGCCTCTTCGGGAAGTCGAACAATGATAGTACTAGTATAGTGTATGCTTCTGGAAATCTGACACCAAATTAACTGTTGCACGTCCACAGCCTGAGCGAGGGAGAGCTTGCATTAGTCAAAAGTTTCTCCTTGTCCTACGAGCCACCACGCGCAAGCTTCTCCCGTCCTGCAAGTTTCTCCTCGTTTGGCAAGTTGACGGGACACAACAAAGTAATGCTAGTCCATACTGCCTCCTCTCCGGTTAATATGGCTTAATTTCAAACGAGATAAATACACTGTCTGTCACTGTATATTTGTAAAAATACAGTCAGTGGACTTCATAATATGCTCATTGCGCTCAATATATACATTTTCCGGTCTTTATATGGTCACTAGCTCACCCTGGCTGAGTATATGTGCGCATGCACGTGTAGGTTGAACACTTGAGCGTGACCGTGTGTGTTCCGTCGTGTGCTCAGACATGCATGCATTAGGGCGTCACGTGCGTTTTTGCGTCCATGTGTACGTGTGACTGTTGCAATCGGGGGTCACCGCGGTATGGGCCGATGCCGCGTCCCAACCGCCCTTCTAGCTACAGCCCAACGTCCCAGGTAGTCCATCTTCTTTTTGGAGCCGGCTTGCTCCACTGCCGCAGCTCCCCATGTAGCTCCATCTCCATGTCGATCTTTCTCTACTTCTACCGGCTTCTACTTGTGATGAGTTTATGTCTAATGAACTAGTGCCAGTACTATTATTCTAATCACACTTCTTCAATATCTTTGCCATCAGGGATGCTCAGCTCGATTTTAGTGGAACTGCACAAAAGCATTGTATGATCCGAGGGTGCCAGCCGTCTTTCCTTTAACAGGTTCTACCTAGCCAGGAAATTAAATCATGTTTAGGGTTTAGGGTTTAAGTCGTAGTGACCCAATTAGTAGTTTTTCTTTTGTACACGCTCTCACAACTTTTTTCTTTAGTTGTGAAGTAAATATTGGCTATGATCTGTGAATCATTGAGATGCATCGTCATGCGTGTTAGTTTTCCTTTGTATTTGATTGAACGTTTTAACAGGGCAACCTTGGAGTAGGAATGAAAATGGAGTGGAAAGTTTCCGTTTTTCCGGAGAAAAAATGGAAACGGAGAGAAACCAATGTTTCTTTTCGTTGGATCGCGCCATCGAGCAAAACCAATGTTTAAATCATGTCTGTCGTGTTCGTGTCTCACCCTCCTCCACGGCTCGACCCCACACGGTCGCTCGGCATGCCACTCACCGCAAACCGAGTATACGATAAATTTCCCGCCTGCTTGTTGATGGATCGCGCCATGGAGTACTAGCACTACTGGAAGAGATTGATGAGTTGGGGGAGGACAGCTAGCTGTAGCACGGACTCCCAAGAACTTCTTACATGCATGTTGTGGCCGGTTATTGCGACCTTTTAACGCCGAGCAGTCGCGTGCACTAGGAAGCGGCGGGGGCGAAGCTCTCTCAGTCGGTGCGCTGCTTCAATGACAGCGCCAGTGAGAGGTCACGTCCGCTCTGGCCGGGCATGAATGCGGCACTGACCATTTTAGGCGGGAAGCACACACATGTGATGAAGAGGGTTCGAGTTGGTCAGGAGCGGCCGTGGCAGCGGTTTGGACGCCCGCAAACAAGAGATGATGTGCATTAATATTGTTGCGTATATAATTAACAACGTAAATATGTGCCAGTTGGACAAATATTATTGGAGATGGAGATGGAAATGGAATTTTACATAAACACGGATATGCATGTCTATGTCTATCTGTGTGTGCGCGATGACTTTCGCGACATGGAAGCGGGGGAGTGTTTTTGATCAAGTTTTCTTTCTTGGTACGTTAAAAAATTGTCTGCCAGTTTTCGTTTCTTTTTTCCGGGAACGTGCATATTCTATTTAAAACCACTACTATGGAGAGATTTTTTTTACTCCATTATAGCCTCTTGTTTGATGGAGTTTCTCGGGTCTCACTCTATCACCCTCTCCATATCAAAACAAGATGACAGTGTCCACTCTATCTCTCTCCTCACCGGTGGTCACGGATCTGGCCAAATCCTGTTCGCCGCGGGAGGTGAGGAGGTGCAGTGTTGATGTTGTCGCCGTTGGCGATGGAGGAAGCCGATGTGCACCGTCCTCTCGGAGCCGGCGCTCGCACGGATGAAGATCCTTCGCGCCTTTGTTCGCTGCCGTCGTGTGGGCAGATCCCGCCCGCCCGCCGAAGCGACATCTCGCCCACCTGAGGTATAACTTCTTGTACTGGTCCAGCTCCCCAGGTCGCTGCATGCAGGGTTTTCTTCTATGCGACTACTCCCCAACTCCCCATGTATAGTAGCTAGGGTCGTCGGTTGGTCCAACATCACCTACTATTGTAGAGGAAATGCCACTCGAAAAGTTGTCCTGATTTATGCCTCGGTGGAGGTATACATGTTGTTTCGACAAAAAGTACATGGTGGTTGTGCGGTCATTGTCAATTTGCTCCTATTGCTGCTGCTAATCTAATACTATCACTGGTTAAATGAAGAAATGCTTTTTCCTAGGGTATCCTGGTTTAGTTCCCATCAAGATAATCATGATGCTTCTGTTTGTTGGTGTACTTTTCATTAATTCTTATTGACAATTGAGATGTCGTTGTTAATCTTGTAAAACAAAGTAACACCAATATATCCCTTTTTTATATTTTTGGAAACAGCGATGCATATATCCATACCCGGGCATGTCTTCCTCAATTTTAGTGGAACTGCACAAAATTGGATGGCCATTGTTGTTCTGGCTCTCTGTCCTCTGCCACGTGGTTCTTCCTTCCTCGAGCTTGATTACTGAGAAGAAACAGACCACAGTGAGGATTTGTCGAACGTCATAGGTGCCTCACCCAAACTTGATGCCAAATGGATGATGCATCACCATGATGACCTATCGATGCTCATGGTTGCGCCTCATGGTTGCGTCGGCTGGTGAAGCTGATCGATTTTCAATGAAAAACAAGTTGTCTTCCATCAGTGCTCTTTGCTTGTTACCCACAAAGATGATATCCTTTGTTAGTTCACCTTGGTTGCGTTGGAGATGGAGTCGTCTTTCACATTGGTGCAATTTTATCACACAATTGGCTATGAACCAAATGTTTCCTCGAAGAAGGATCGACGTTGGTACTAAGAGCATAAGTTTTGTATTGATTTCAAAGCCTTCTCACAACTTTGTCTCCAGCTCCCCTGTAATTTTATTTGTCCAGCTATTAACTTTGATTGAAAAAATGGCGTGGACTAAAAACCCGGACGGACGTAGTAGCCCTCCATTTTTATTTACACAGCATATTAGATTTGACTGAAGTCAAACTTTGTAAAGTTTGACCAAGTTTAGGTCGAACACAACAAACCATAATTATTAGAGAGGGCATGCAAACTGTACATACTCTCAAACCTTTCTGATAATTGAAATTAAAATTCTTTATTTGTACACACTCTCACACGTTTCCGATAATTTGGCGCATGTGTGGTTGTTCACTGAAGGGAGGGTAGTGTACCGCACGTGAAGGACAGGAAGTACGACCAGAACGTGTGGATCGTTAGTTTATCGGAAGTACTTAGTAGTTTTCTTCACTGGTACGTTAAATAAAGAGTTTCGTTTTGTACTTACACAATTTAAAATGATTGTTATGGAGAGAATAAGAAAACCACTCCACTATATATTAGTCATATACACGAGTACTATATGGACGCAGCTTCATTGACTTTAGTGCACCTGCCTTTGGGTTTATGACGCAGCTTCATAGGACGTGGTTCAATGAGGAAAGGAGGGACAAAAAGTAGTATAGACTGGCTATCCAGCTGCTTTGTTGGTCGAAAGGGGAAAAAGGGGGTAACCCGAAACTTGGGGGTCGGGGAGTTTGTGCAGGACTAGATTTTCTACCCTCACATAGGAAAAAGGTTGAAAGAGAACAAATATGGGACCAACGCAGATATGTTGCTTGGATACATGCTCTGCATCACCCATTTATACGTGTGGACGCACATGGTGTTGGCATGTCCCATGTCCCATGTCCCATACAACTATTTTGCTGTTGTTAATCTAAGAATGCCGCCGGAAAATTGAAGCAATGCCGCTTTTAAAAGCAAATTACACTTTTTAACGAATGTTGTTCTAAGAGAATGTCTCTGTTAATATGAATCAATGCAACCGTTCTAGAAATGCTACTATCCTACTTTGTTTTCCATCAAGATAAGTTAGATGCTTCTTTTGTCGCCGTTTGTTTCATCCTCCTTCATCGGCAAGTAATTGTTTCCTTTTTTGCCCGTGTTAAAATAGGGGTATCTACTCAACTTGGTTATATTACATCATTTTGCTTCGCTACACGAAACACTTATGTTTTAAGAGTGTTTTGTGCAGTTCAACTTGAATGTCACACTGGTGACTTTGCTTAATTTTGGTGGAACTGCACAAAAGGAGATCGAGATTTGTTTCCAGTCTTCGTGGCGAGTTGTTTCAAATCTTGGTCTCATCCACATGTTGTGCAGTGTGCTTTGAGATGTTGTGCTACTTGTTTTGGTACTGTTTTAAATAAATGTTGAAATGAAGCTATTGTATTGTTGTCTTTTCCCATTAAGTAGTGGACAAAAATGGGACCAACCCAGACATCTGCATCACCCCCTTTATAAGTAGATAGAAGCACATATTGTTGTTGAGCCCACTCTCCCCTGGAACGATTTATGCTTTTCGTTAATCTAATGCCGCTGGTAAAATTAAGCAATGCCACTCTCAGAATTAACTACTGAATCTTATTTCAAAACTGCAACACTTGTTAGGGGTTGGCAGGATTACCATTTTTGTGGCCGCATGTTTCATCCTCCTTTATTAGCCAGTAATTGATTCCTTTTTTGCCTCTGTTTAAACAGGGATATCTATTCAACTTGTTGCTATTGCGACATTTTGCTTCACTACGCGAAACACTTTTGTTTTAAGAGTGTTTTATGCAGTTCAACTTGAACGTCACACCGGCAACTTTGCTTAATTTTGGTGGAACTGCACAAAAGGAGATCGAGATTTCATATATGTGTTGGGATTTCTTTCAAGTCCTCCTCAAATCTTGGTCAAGAATGGTTAGTACCGACTTTCATCCACATGATGATGTAGTGTGCTTTGAGATGTTGTGCTACTTGTATTGGTACTGTTTTGGATAAATGTTGAATTGCAGCTATTGAACTGCTGTCTTTTACCATCAAGTGAGCAAAAAATGTTCCAACCCAGACATGATGCTTGTTTCTTTGTTACAACAAAACTCTACATCACCCCCTTTATAAGTAGATGGAAGCACATGCTGTTGTTGCGCCCACTCTCCCCTGGAACTGTTTATTCTTTTTGTTAATCTAATGCCGCTGGTAAAATTAAGCAATGCCACTCTCAGAATTAATTAACTACTGAATCTTAGTTCAAAACTGCAACACTTGTTAGGGATTGACGGGATTACCATTTTTGTGGCCGCATGTTTCATCCTCCTTTATTGGCCAGTAATTGATTCCTTTTTTTGCCTCTGTTCAAACGAATCAGTCGCATTGTTTTAGGAATGGTACTATCTTGTTTTGTAGTTCTTTCTACATGTTTCACCAAGGTATTGTTAAGATAATGTCTCTGTTAAAATGAATCAGTCGCATTGTTTTAGGAATGGTACTTTTCTGATTTGTCATTCTTTATACATGTTGAAACAAGGCATTGTTAAGATAATGTCTCAGTTAATATGAATGAATCACACTGATGGACAATTGCTACTCTCCTGCTTTGTTTCCCATTAATATAAGGTAGATCAGTAGATGCCTTTCTTCTGGGAGTACAAGTCATCAACCATTATTTCTCAGTAATTGTGTCCCTTATGCCTATTGTTGCTTACAGGGATATAAAAATGAAAGCTCGGTTTTATTCTGACTTTGATTTTAGTTGAACTACACAAAAGGAGCCAATGTGTCCAAGGCAAACTGCTACATTACTGGGTCTAGTTGGTCGTTCCACTTTGCAGAAAGAAGCAGTCACTATTTGTGCTACATTACAGAAGGAATGACCGAGAAGCTTTACAGAGTATTAGTAGACGCTGGTGACATGACTAGTCTAAAGAGAGCATAGGCAACTCTACAACACATGGAGTGCACTGGGCAAAAAGTGCCCAAACAAGTACAAGAAGCCATGACAGGACTCCACGATCATAGGCATTACATGTTTTGAATGGGAAAAGCTTGTCAAAGTTTAATCATTGATGTTAGCAAGAAGACATTAGTTTAATATATTGGAATTGGAAAACCTTGTCAAAATTTGCTCATTGATGTTAGCCAGAAGACATGCATTTGATATTTTTGAGTGGGACGCCCTTCGCTGTGAGCAGCGTCGATCATTTTTTCCTATTCCTGTGTTCAGTTTAGAAGTAAATAGTTACTCTGCTGAGATGCATAGTCACATGAATGTTAACTTATGTAAGGTATTTTAAGAGTTTGTTCTTAATATTGTCTATGTAATGCCAGGCCTTGTGTTTGATTGCAAAGTTGAGCTTGGAATGCTGTGGCATGCGGCATCATGACCTGTTCACCGTGCCTCATGAGAATAATGATTCGTATTGTTTTGCATGTCGATTTAATGCCAGTGATTTGCTTGTTAAGAATATCATCCTCTTTTGTTGTTTCCGTGCTTAAGAAGTTCATCCTCTTATGTTTCATTCATAGCCTATACGACGAGTCGGGTAGGTTAGATGTGAAACCATATGATCTTCTGACCAACTCATCATCTTAGGCCGTGATTGGATCGTCGTTTTCCAACCAAAACCGCTTGTAAAACTGACGCTTGTAAATAAAAGAAGATGGTCTCGGGCGAAGCGCTTGGTTGGTCAATTTTGACTAGTAAAATATACACTGGTCTCTCAAATTACACGCGTAACCCGCCGCTTTTACTTACAGACCTCGGGCCCTCAGTTTCATTCCGTCTGTATTTATGTGTTGTTTCCGATGACGAGTAAATTAAACTTGTATCTTAATACATGTGTGAAATAAACCAGAGCTCCCAAGCATGGCCTTACCGTTTCATGCCGTCTCAGTCTCTCGAAGGTGCTCATAGATGTCCGTTGATCGTGGCTTCCTGAATGAGCAACGGGCGCTGTATCAGACCATCTGTAGGGTCCGCGAGGCCCTCCCCATCATTTCGAGTTGTCGCGCTTGCCGTGGCGCCGAGCATTGTTAACATGGTCAACGAACATGAGGATTCAGGAGATGACTTTATTTTGATTGGGTGACAGTAGGGACACACTAGGGCCATAGCCGTACGTACGCATGTGCATCCTTATTATGTACAACTATATTTTTTATGCTTCCTCCTGGTTTCCTGACATCACGGTTCCACACCGCTGTCAATCTATGTAGTCAATATAAATGGGAGAATTGCGCAAGGTGCGGCTGACAACTGGAATCAAGCAGTTCGAGCAGTATTTGTGTTTTTGAGGCGTGAGCACTGCAAAGTTTTTCTTGGCGATGTTTTCGTTGTTGTTCAAAAGAGAGCACGGTATTAACTGGGCAGGCTGTGGCCCGTCTAGCCCAGGCCAGATATCCATCCCATATATTATTTTTTTTCAAGATGAAAATGGCTAGCCCAGCTATACATTTTTTGAGTAATACCCAGGCAAGTTCAACTTGTTATTCTCCGCCCCGCTAGGCTGCAAATCTTTCCTAGGAGGGATGCATTAGGCTTATAAAATATTGTTTATGGATTTTGAAAATCTTAATTTTTAATTGTTGCGCGTGCAATGTTTCATTGGATTTTTATGTAATACAAATTTATATTTAATCTGACTAGAAATTTTGGGATAAAAATATTTTGGATCCCATCAAAATGTGGGAAATTTTTATTGAATTCTATCTTGAACGGTTGGTTGAAATTATTAATCGTTGTCCTAGCTAGGAAATGGGTTGTACTTTTAACAAACTGTAAATGGGCTGTAGTAAATTCCATTAGAATTCAAAAATGGGCTGTACATTCTTACAAATTGCAAATGGGCTATAAGTTCTCTGCCACACACTTGTGGGCCTACTAAGTTGACGCGTCCCCTAAAAAAAGAAGTTGACGCATATGCAAGGCTTTGTCAACTTATTATAGTCAACACACGGTTCTAGCAGCAGTGGCCGTTGGATGTCTATCCAACGGATGTCGTGCTTCTTCTTCAATCTCCGATATTCTAGCTTCAGCCACCGAAAAAATGATTCCTCTCCCTGACATCTCGGGCGCACCGTTTCGGAGGCTGGCCTATGGGCCTACTAAGTTGACGCATACCAAGGGCTTTGTCAACTTAGTCAATATAAACGATTCTAGGTGCAGTGACCGTATGATTTCCATCCAACGGCCGTACTGCTTCTTCAACCTCTGGTCTTCTTGCTCCAGCCGCCCAAAGCAGTGCCAGTCGTGCCGCCTGCTCCTGCCTCCCGTGGCCAGATGTGCTGCTGCGGAGGTCTCACCACCCCCTACTACTCCCACCGCTGGCCAGGCCATCCCTCCACTCACCCACACCCCCTGTTATTCTGCGGCGATGGCAGCCTTACGCCGCAGCCGAACCAGTGAACCCTCGTACTCCTCTCCACGTGGGCATCCACTGTCGCGTCTTCCCCGGCTCTGCGTCGTCCCCTTCCTAGGCCTCGCTGTCGTCCACCTCCATGGTGCTCTCGGTCCGACGTGATCAATGTGGTGAATGACCGACTTCCATCGGAAGAGTACTGTACGTGGAAAGGCTGATAGCTGGGTCCACGGCAGCCGCAAGGAAGTGCCTCCTCATTATGCGCAAAATAAGTATTCCTCCACCTAACAGAAGGGACCCACCGGATGGGCCACCGTATTTTGCGGAAAAAACATTTCCCCCCTGACTGTTGGGGCCCACCGGACGGGCCACCGTATTTCACCAAAGAAATGTCCCCCCCCCCCCCCCGCTGTCAGCTCAGACCCACCGGAAGTGCATCCTTATTACGCACCAAAAAATGAATACTCCCCCTGCTACCTGGGACCCTCCTTGGTGGGACGCTGACTTGTGGGCCTACTAAGTTGACGTGGACGGAGGGCTTTGCCAACTTAGTCAATATTAATATTCTAGCTCAAGTGACCATACGATGTCCATCCAACGGCCGTAGTGTTCTTCAACCTCTGGTCTTCTTACTCTAGCCGCCCAAAGCAGCATCGGTCGTGCCGCATGCTCCTGCCTCCCGTGGCTGGCTGTGCTGTCGTGGAGGCCTCATCGCCCCCTACTATTCCCACTGCTGGCCAGGCCCTGCAGCGATGGCAGCCTCACACCGTAGCCGAACCAGTGAACCCTCGTACTCCTCTCCGCGCGGGCTTCCACTGTCGCGTCTTATCCGGCTCCGCGTCGTCCCCTTCCTAGGCCTCGCCATCGTCCACCGCCCTGGTGCTGTCGGCGTGGCGTGGTCAACGTGGTCAAGGAACGACTTTGATCGGAAGAGTACTGTACGTGGAGAGGCTGACAGCTGGGTCCACGGCGGCCGCAAGGAAGTGCCTCCTTATTACGCGCAAAATAATTATTCCTCCACCTGACAGCAGGGACCCACCGAATGGGCCACCGTATTTCGCGAAAAAACGTTTCCCCCCTGACTGCTGGGACCCGCCAGCTACATCTTCGCACGCAAGGAAGTGCGTCCATGCAAAAAAAACAATTCGCCCCCCTATTTGCTGGGACCCACCAGCTACATCTTCGCACGCAAGGAAGTGCCTGACAGTCGGGACCCACCTGGTCGGAGCGTACGTAGTGTTGTCATTCTGGTCGCGAACTTGTACGTACATACTGGTCGATGTAGAGGCACGCAAGTGTCGTAGTAGAGGCGCGCATGTAGCATGTACACGTACGTACAACGGCCAGTATGCAAGAAACAAAATACAGCCACGTACGTACATATGGGCGGGGTCTCGAACGCCTACTCGCTCATACATACGGCCAGGGCTCGTGTACATGGCTGGGTCGGAACGAAGAAACTGCGTCGTCATCATGTTCATGGGGAGCCAACCGTCTGGGTCAGAACAGAATGCTTCGTCATGTTCATTGGGAGGGCTTGGACGGAATAGCCAATGGAAATGAGGACTGGCGTACCACAGAACGGAGGAAACAGCCTTTTGTTCGACCGGCAACGTTCGAAACGGGATCCTATTCATCGGGAGGGGTCTGGCGTACCACAAAACGGAGGAAACGGACTTGTGTTGGACCTCCTACGGTCGAAACGGGTTCCTATTGATTGGGAGGGGTGTGGCGTACCGCAAAACGGAGGAAACGGATTTGTGTTGGAGCGCTATGGTCGAAATGGAGGTCCTGTTCATCGGGAGGGGTATGGCGTACCGCAAAACAGCACTCCACGGGATATTGTTCATCTCCACCGTCGACCTCCTCTAGCCTCCACGGGATACTGTTCATCCACCGTCGACCTCCTCCAGCTTCCACCTACGACTGTTCATCCACGGGCTCCTGTTCATCCAGCCTCCACCGCGCGCTACTCCACCAGCTACTGTTCAACCACCCCTCTGCACGGGCTCCTGTTCAACCACCCCTCCACGGGATAAAGTTCATCCACCCCTCCACCATCTACTATTCATCCAGCCCTCCACGGGGTCCTGTTCATCCAGCCCCAACCGGCTCGATCGATCGGGGTCCTGTTCATCCAGAGGCAACACCACGGGGTCCTGTTCATCCACCCCCATCGGGAACTGTTCATCCAACCCCCCCCCCCCCCCCGCAACGCTCACTGATCATCCAGAGGCAGCATCGATCGACTTCAGTTAGCAGCAGTAGCGAAGGAATCACTCGATCGAGTTCAGTTAACAACCATCGATCAATCGCTCGGGTTCAGTAACGCGTAGCATGCAGTGCAATCGCTCGGGTTCAGTTAGATCCCAATGCCTCGCACCCACGCACGTGCGTGTACAAGAGAAATGCGTAAACCTCCGTGCATCGCTCGGCCCCGACCACCCACCATAATCAGGAACACCCCGATATTTTCCTCACCCTCGCTTCTACCTTGGTTTTTTCCGTCATGGATGGCCCAAAGAATGTCATGCAGCTGCGTCTCCTGCCCGCCCAGCATGAAAAGCCCATTTTCTGTCAGGATTTTTTGTCATAGAAGTAGGAGCCCACCACATCTATGAAGATACCAGGTTTTGTCACAATTATCGTCAGAGAAGTGTCATAAGTATGACAATTTTTTTTCGTTCGGCCCAAAATGTCAGGATGTGTCTTTTTGTGGTAGTGCATCAAACAAGATCCAGATATAATGTTCATGCTTAACACTGGCACCAAATAAAAATTATTTGGGTGTAAAACTAATCCCGAAGCTAGATGTAGAGGTAGCGTGCCGACAGCGATCACATCGACCTTGGAACCATTTCCGACGCACATCGTCACCTCGTCCTTTGCCAATCTTCGTTTAATCTGTAGCCCCTGTTTCGAGTTGCAAATATGAGCAACAGAACCAGTATCAAATACAAAGGCACTACTACGAGCATTAGTAAGGTACACATCAATAACATGTATATGAAATATACCTTTCACTTTGCCATCCTTCTTATCCGCGAAATACTTGGGGCAATTCCGCTTCCAGTGACCAGTCCCTTTGCAGTAGAAGCACTCAGTTTCAGGCTTTGGTCCAAACTTGGGTTTCTTCTACTGATCAGCAACTTTCTTGCCGTTCTTCTTGAAGTTCCCCTTCTTTCCTTTGCCCTTTTTGTTGAAACTTGTGGTCTTGCTGACCATCAACACTTGATGCCCCTTCTTGATTTCTACCTCCACAGCCTTTAACATTGCGAAGAGCTCGAGAATCGTCTTGTTCATCCCTTGCATATTATGGTTCATCACGAAGCCTTTATAGCTTGGTGGCAGTGATTGAAGAACTCTGTCAATGACACTATCATCAAGAAGATTAACTCCCAGTTGAGTCAAGTGGTTATGGTACCCAGACATTCTGAGTATATGTTCACTGACAGAACTATTATCCTCCATTTTGCAGCTGTAGAACTTGTTGGAGACTTGATATCTCTCAACTCGGGCATTTGCTTGAAATATTAACGTCAACTCATGGAACATCTCATATGCTCCATGACGTTCCAAACGTCTTTGAAGTCCCGATTCTAAGCCGTAAAGCATGGCATACTGAACTATCGAGTAGTCATCAGCACGCATCTACCAGGCATTCACAATGTCTACAGTTGCTGGCGTGGGTGGTACACCTAGCGGTGCTTGCAGGACGTAATTCTTTTGTGCAGCAATGAGGATAATCCTCAAGTTACGGACCCAGTCCATGTAATTGCTACCATCATCTTTCAACTTAGCTTTCTCTAGGAACGCATTAAAATTCAAAGGAACGGTAGCACGGGCCATTGATCTACAATAACATAGACATGCAAAATAACTATCAGGACTAAGTTCATATAAATTAAAGTTCAATTAATCATATTACTTAAGAACTCCCACTTAGATAGACATCCCTATAGTCATCTAAATGATCATGTGATCCAAATCAACTAAACCATGTTCAATCATCACGTGAGATGGAGTAGTTTTCAATGGTGAACATCACTATGTTGATCATATCTACTATATGATTCATGTTCCATCTTTCGGTCTCAGTGTTCCGAGGCCATATCTGCATATGCTAGGCTTGTCAGGTTTAACCCAAGTATTCAGCACGTGCAAAATTTGCTTGCACCTGTTGTATGTGAACGTATAGCTTATCACACCCGATCATCACATGGTGTCTCGGCACGACGAACTGTACCAACGGTGCATACTCAGGGAGAAGACTTATACCTTGAAATTTAGTAAGGGATCATCTTATAATGCTACCGCCGTACTAAGAAAAATAAGATGCATAAAAGATAAACATCAATGCAATCAAAATATGTGACATTATATGGCCATCATCGCCTTGTGCTCATGATCTCCATCACCGAAGCATCGTCATGATCTCCATCGCTGGCGTGACACCTTGATCTCCATCGTAGCATCGTTGTCGTCTCGCCAACTATTTCTTCTATGACTATCGCTACCACTTAGTGATAAAGTAAAGCAATTACATGGTAATTTCATTGCATACAATAATGCGACAACCATATGGCTCCTGCCAGTTGCCGATAACTCTGTTACAAAACATGATCATCTTATACAACAATCTATATCACATCATGTCTTGACCATATCACATCACAGCAAGCCCTGCAAAAACAAGTTAGATGTCCTCTACTTTGTTGTTGCAAATTTTACGTGGCTGATACGGGCTTCTAGCAAGAAGCGTTCTTACCTACGCATCAAAACCACAACGATTTTTCGTCAAGTGTGTTGTTTTAACCTTCAACAAGGACCGGCCGTAGTCAAACTCGATTCAACTAAAGTTGGAGGAATAGATACCCGCTAGCCACCTATGTGCAAAGCACGTCGGTAGAATCAGTCTCATGAACGCGGTCATGTAATGTCGGTCCGGGCCGCTTCATCCAACAATACTGCTGGATCAAAGTAAGTCGTTGGTGGTAAGCAGTATGACTATTATCGCCCACAACTCTTTGTGTTACACCCGTGCATATAACGTCTACGCGTAGACCTAGCTCGGATGCCACTGTTGGGGAACATAGTATTTCAAAAAACATTCCTACGATCACGCAAGATCTATCTAGGGGATGCAGAACAACGAGAGGGGAGAGTGTTTCCACGTACCCTCTTAGACTGAAAGCGGAAGTGTTTAGTAACATGGTTGATGTAGTCAAACGTCTTTGTGATCCAACTGATCCAAGTATTGAACGTATGGCACCTCCGTGTTCAGCATACATTCAACTCGATGATGTCCCTCGTTCTCTTGATCTAGTTGAGGACGAGGGTGAGTTCCGTCAGCACGACGGCGTGGCGACGATGATGATGATCTTACCAGCGCAGGGCTTTGCCTGAGCACTATGATGGTATGATCATGCGTGTAACTGTGGAGGGGGGGCATCGCACACGGTTAAGAGAAACTTATGTGTTCCCCCTACCCTCATATATAAAGGAGGGAGGGGGAGGCCGGTCGGCCCTATGGGCGCACCCAAGGAGAGGGAGTCCTACAAGGACTACTAGTCCTAGTAGGATTCCTCCACAAGGAAGAGAGGGGGAATGAAGGAGAGGGAGAGGGAGTAGGAAAGGGGACGTCGTCCCCTTCCCCTAGTCCAATTCGGACCCAAGGGGAGGGCGTGCGGCCGGCCACTTGCAGCCCTCCTCTCTCTCCACTAAGGCCCTTGGTCGCCCATTACGTCCCCGGGAGGTTCCGGTAACCCCTTCCGGTACTCTGTTTTTACCCGAAACCACTCGGAACTCTTGCGGTATCCGACTAACATAGTCCAATATATCAATCTTTATGCCTCGACCATTTCGAGACTCCTCGTCATGTCGGTGAACTCATCCAGAACTCCGAACAAACTTCGGTCATCAAAACACATAACTCATAATACATATTGTCATCGAACATTAAGCGTGCAGACCCTACTGGTTCGAGAACTATGTAGACATGATCGAGATACATCTCCGATCAATAACCGATAGCGGAACCTGTATGCTCATATTGGCTCCTACATATTCTAAGAAGATCTTTATCGGTCAAACAGGATAACAACATACTTTGTTCCCTTTGTCATCGGTATGTTACTTGCCCGAGATTCGATCATCGGTATCTTCATACCTAGTTCATTCTCGTTACCGGCAAGTCTCTTTAGTTGTTCTGTAATTCTTCATCCCACAACTAACTCATTAGTCACATTGCTTGAAAGGCTTATAGTGATGAGCATTACCGAGAGGGCCTAGAGATTCATCTCCGATACACGAAGGGACAAATCCTAATCCCGATTTATGTCAACTCCACAGACACCTTCGGATACACTTGTAGAGCATCTTTATAATCACCCAGTTACGTTGTGATGTTTGATAGCACACAAGGTATTTCTCTATTATTCGGGAGTTGCATAATCTCATAGTCAGAGGAACATATATAAGTTATGAAGAAAGCAATAGCAATAAAGTTATTGATCATTATGCTAAACTAATGGATGGGTCATGTCCATAACATCATTCTCTAATGATGTGATCCCATTCATCAAATGACAACACATGTCTATGGTTAGGAAACATATCCATCTTTGATTAACAAGCTTGTCCAGTAGAGGCATACTAGGGACCATATGTTTTTTCTATGTATTCACACATGTACTAAGTTTCCGATTAATACAATTCTAGCATGAATAATAAACATTTATCATGATATAAGGAAATATAAATAACAACTTTATTATTGCCTCTAGGGAATATTTCCTTCAGTCTCCCACTTGCACTAGAGTTAATAGTCTAGATTTCATGGTAATGATTCTAACACCCATGGAGTCTTAGTGCTGATCATGTTTTGCTCGTGGAAGAGGCTTAGTCGACGGGTCTGCAACATTCAGATCCATATGTACTTTGCAAATCTCTATTTATCCCTCCGCGACTTGATGTCGGATGGAATTGAAGCGTCTCTTGATGTGTTTGGTTCTCTTGTGAAATCTGGATTCCTTAGCCAAGGCAATTGTTCCAGTATTGTCATAAAAGATTTTCATTGGACCCGATGCACTAGGTATTACGCCTAGATTGGATATGAACTCCTTCATTCAGACTCCTTCATTTGCTGCTTCCGAAGTAGCTATGTACTCCACTTCACACGTAGATCCCGCCACGACACTTTGCTTGGAATTGCACCAACTGACAGCTCCACCATTCAATATAAATACATATCCGAATTGCGACTTAGAGTCATCCAGATCAGTGTCAAAGCTTTCATCAGTGTATACATTTACAACAAGCTCTTTGTCACCTCCATAAACGAGAAACATATCCTTAGTCCTTTTCAGGTATTTCAGGATGTTTTGACCGCTGTCCAGTGATCCACTCCTGGATTACTTTGGTACCTCCATGCTATACTTATAGAAAGGCACACATCAGGTCTGCTACATAGCATTGCAAACATGATAGAGCCTATGGCTGAAGCATAAGGAACTAATTTCATCTTATCTCTATCTTCTACAGTGGTCGGGCATTGAGTCTGACTCAATTTCACACCTTGTAACACAGGAAAGAACCCTTTCTTTGACTGATCCATTTTGAACTTATTCAAGATCTTATCAAGGTATGTGCTTCGTGAAATTCCAATTAAGCGTCTTGATCTATATCTATAGATCTTGATGCCGAATATGTAAGCAGCTTCACCAAGGTCTTTCATGGAAAAAAAATCTTATTCAAGTATCCTTTTATGATATCCAGAAATTCAGTATCATTTCCAATCAACAATATGTCATCCACATATAATATTAGAAATGCTACAGAGCTCCCACTCACTTTCTTGTAAATACAGGCTTCTCCAAAAATCTGTATAAAACCATATGCTTTGATCACACTATCAAAGCATATATTCCAACTCCGAGAGGCTTGCACCAGTCCATAAATGGATTGCTTGAGCTTGCACACTTTGTTAGCACCCTTTGGATTGACAAAACCTTCTGGTTGCATCATATACAACTCTTCTTTAAGAAATCCATTAAGGAATGCAGTTTTGACATCCATTTGCCAAATTTCATAATCATAAAATGCGGCAATTGCTAACATGATTCAGATAAACTTAAGCATCACTACGAGTGAGAAAGTCTCATCATAGTCAACTCCTTGAACTTGTCAAAAACCTTTCGCAGCAAGTCGAGCTTTGTAGACAGTAACATTACCGTCAGCGTTAGTCTTCTTCTAGAAGATCCATTTATTTTCTATGGCTTGCCGATCATATGGCAAGTCCACAAAAGTCCACACTTTGTTCTCATACATGGATCCCATCTTAGATTTCATGGCCTCAAGCCATTTCGTGGAATCTGGGCTCATCATCGCTTCCTCATAGTTTGTAGGTTCATCATGGTCTAGTAATATGACATCTAGAACGGGATTACCGTACCACTCTGATGTGGATCGTACTCTGGATGACCTATGAGGTTTGGTAGTAACTTGATCCGAAGTTTCATGATCATCATCATTAGCTTCCTCACTAATTGGTGTAGGAATCACTGGAACTGATTTTTGTGATGAACTACTGTCCAATTCAGTAGATGGTACAATTACCTCATCAAGTTCTACTTTCCTCCCACTCACTTCTTTCGAGAGAAACTCTTTCTCTAGAAAGGATCCATTTTTAGCAACCAATATCTTGCCTTCGGATCTGTGATAGAAGGTGTACCCAACAATTTCCTTTGGGTATCCTATGAAGACACACTTCTCTGATTTGGGTTAGAGCTTATCAGGTTGAAGATTTTCACATAAGCATCGCAGCCCCAAACTTTAAGAAACAACAACTTTGGTTTCTTGCCAAACTACAGTTCATAAGGCATCGTCTCAACGGATTTCGATGGTGCCCTATTTAATGTGAATGCAACCGTCTCTAAAGCATAACCCCAAAACGATAGTGGTAAACCAGTAAGAGACATCATAGATCGCACCATATCCAATAAAGTATGGTTACGACGTTTGGACACACCATTACGCTATGGTGTTCCAGGAGGCGTCAGCTACAAAACTATTCCACATTGTTTCAAATGAAGACTGAACTCTAACTCAAATATTCTCCTCCACGATCAGATCGTAGAAATTTTATTTTCTTGTTACGATGATTTTCCACTTCACTCTGAAATTCTTTGAACTTTTCAAACGTTTCAGACTTATGTTTCATTAAGTAGATATACCAATATCTGCTCAAATCATCTATGAAGATCAGAAAATAAAGATACCCGCCACGAGCCTCAACACTCATTGGACCGCATACATCGGTATGTATTATTTCCAATAAGTCAGTAGCTCGTACCACTGTTTCGGAGAACGGAGTTTTAGTCATATTGCCCATGAGGCATGGTTCACAAACACCAAATGATTCATAATCAAGTGATTCCAAAAGCCCATCAGCATGGAGTTTCTTCATGCGCTTTACCCCAATATGACCTAAACGGCAGTGCCACAAATAAGTTGCACTATAATTATCAACTTTGCATCTTTTGGCTTCAATATTATGAACATGTGTATCACCACGATCGAGATTCAACAAAAATAGACCACTCCACAAGGGTGCATAACCATAAAAGATATTACTCATGTAAATAGAACAACCATTATTCTCTGATTTAAATGAATAACCGTCTCGCATCAAACAAGATCCAGATATAATGTCGCTGGCACCAAATAACAATTATTCGGGTGTAAAACTAATCCCAAAGCTAGATGTAGAGGTACCGTGCCGACGGCGATCACATTGACCTTGGAACCATTTCCTACACGCATCGTCACCTCGTCCTTAGCCAATCTTCATTTAATCTATAGCCCCTGTTTCGAGTTGCAAATATGAGCAACAGAACTAGTATCAAATACCCAGGCGCTACTACGGGCATTAGTAAGGTACACATCAATAACATGTATATCAAATATACCTTTCACATTGCCATCCTTCTTATCCACCAAATACTTGGGCAATTCTGCTTCCAGTGACCAGACCCTTTGTAGTAGAAGCACTCAGTTTCAGGCTTTGGTCCAGACTTGGGTTTCTTCTCCCGAGCAACAACTTTCTTGCCGTTCTTCTTGAAGTTCCCCTTCTTTCCTTTGCCCTTTTTGTTGAAACTAGTGGTCTTGTTGACCATCAAACTTGATTCTCCTTCTTGATTTCTACCTATGCAGCCTTTAGCATTGCGAAGAGCTCGGGAATCGTCTTGTTCATCCCTTGCATATTATGGTTCATCACGAAGCCTTTATAGCTTGGTGGCAGTAATTGAAGAACTCTGTCAATGACACTATCATCAGGAAGATTAACTCCCAGTTGAGTCAAGTGGTTATGGTACCCAGACATTCTGAGTATATGTTCACTGACAGAACTATTATCCTCCATTTTGCAGCTGTAGAACTTGTTGGAGACTTCATATCTCTCAACTTAGGCATTTGCTTGAAATATTAACTTCAACTCATGGAACATCTCATATGCTCCATGACATTCAAAACGTCTTTGAAGTCCCGATTCTAAGCCGTAAAGCATGGCATACTGAACTATCGAGTAGTCATCAACACGCGTCTGCCAGACATTCACAATGTCTACAGTTGCTGGCGCGGGTGGTACACCTAGCGGTGCTTGCAGGACGTAATTCTTCTGTTCAGCAATGAGGATAATCCTCAAGTTACGGGCCCAGTCCATGTAATTGCTACCATCATCTATCAACTTAGCTTTCTATAGGAACATATTAAAATTTAAAGGAACGGTAGCACGGGCCATTGATCTACAATAACATAGACATGCAAAATAACTATCAGGACTAAGTTCATGATAAATTAAAGTTCAATTAATCATATTACTTAAGAACTCCCACTTAGAAAGACATCCCTCTAGTCATCTAAATGATCATGTGATCCAACTCAACTAAACCATGTCCGATCATCACGTGAGATGGAGTAGTTTTCAATGGTGAACATCACTATGTTGATCATATCTACTATATGATTCATGTTCGATCTTTCGGTCTCGGTGTTCCGAGGCCATATCTGCATATGTTAGGCTCGTCAAGTTTAACCCAAGTATTCAGCATGTGCAAAACTGGCTTGCACCCATTGTATGTGAACGTAGAGCTTATCACACCCGATCATCACGTGGTGCCTCGGCACGATGAACTGTAGCAGCGGTGCATACTCAGGGAGAACACTTATACCTTGAAATTTAGTAAGGGATCATCTTATAATGCTACCGCCGTACTAAGCAAAATAAGATGCATAAAAGATAAACATCAATGCAATCAAAATATGTGACATGATATGTCCATCATCGTCTTGTGCTCATGATCTCCATCACCGAAGCATCATCATGATCTCCATCGCCGGCGTGATACCTTGATCTCCATCATAGCATCGTTGTCGTCTCGCCAACTATTGCTTCTACGACTGTCGCTATTGCTTAGTGATAAAGTAAAGCAATTACATGGCGATTGCATTGCATACAATAATGCGACAACCATATGGCTCCTGCCAGTTGCCGATAACTCTACTACAAAACATGATCATCTTATACAACAATTTATATCACATCATGTCTTGACCATATCACATCACATCAAGCCCTGCAAAAAGAAGTTATACGTCCTCTACTTTGTTGTTGCAAATTTTACGTGGCTGCTACGGGCTTCTAGCAACAAGCGTTCTTATCTACGCATCAAAACCACAATGATTTTTCGTCAAGTGTGCTGTTTTAACCTTCAACAAGGACCGGCCGTAGTCAAACTCGATTCTACTAAAGTTGGAGAAACAGACACCCGCTAGCCACCTATGTGCAAAGCACGTCGGTAGAAGCAGTCTCATGAACGCGGTCATGTAATGTTGGTCTGGGCCGCTTCATCCAACAATACCGCCAAATCAAAAGTAAGACGTTGGTGGTAAGCAGTATGAATATTATCGCCCACAACTCTTTGTGTTCTACTCGTGCATATAACATCTGCGCATAGACCTGGCTCGGATGCCACTGTTGGGGAACATAGTATTTTAAAAAAATCCTACGTTCACGCAAGATCTATCTAGGGGATGCATAGCAACGAGAGGGGAGAGTGTGTCCACGTACCCTCGTAAACCGAAAGCGGAAGAGTTTAGTAATGCAGTTGATATTGTCGAACGTCTTCGTGATCCAACAGATCCAAGTACTGAACGTACGACACCTCCACGTTCAGCACACGTTCATCTCGATGATGTCCCTCGTTCTCCTGATCCAGTTGAGGACAAGGGTGAGTTCCGTCAGCACGACGGCATGGCGACGGTGATGATGATGTTACCGGCGCAGGGCTTCGCCTAAGTACTACGATGGTATGATCAGGTGTGTAACTGTGGAGGGGGGCATCGCACACGGTTAAGAGAAACGTATGTGTTCTAGGGCGCAGGGCTTCGCCTAAGTAATACTACTCCTAGTAGGATTCCTCCACAAGGAAGAGAGGGGGAAGGAAGGAGAGGGAGAGGGAGTAGGAAAGGGGAGCGTCGCCCCCTTCCCCTAGTCCAATTCAGACCCAAGGGGGAGGGTGCATGGCCAGCCCCTTGCGGCCCTCCTCTCTCTCCACTAAGGCCCATGGTGGCCCATTACTTCCCCGAGGAGTTCCGGTAACCCCTTCCGGTACTCTGTTTTTACCCGAAACCACTCGGAACTCTTCCTGTGTCCGAATAACATAGTCCAATATATCAATCTTTATGTTTCGACCATTTCGAGACTCCTCGTCACGTCGGTGATCTCATCCGGACCTCCGAAAAACTTAGGTCATCAAAACACATAACTCATAATACATATCGCCATCGAACGTTAAGCGTGTGGACCCTCGGGTTCGAGAACTATGTAGACATGACCGAGACACATCTCCGATCAATAACCAATAGCGGAACCTGGATGCTCATATTGGCTCCTACATATTCTGCGAAGATCTTTATCGGTCAAACTGCATAACAACATATGTTGTTCCCTTTGTCATCGGTATGTTACTTGCCTAAGATTCGATCGTCGGTATTTTCATATCTAGTTCAGTATCGTTATCGGCAAGTCTCTTTACTCGTTCTGTAATGCTTCATCCCGCAACTAACTTATTAGTCACATTGCTTGCAAGGTTTATAGTGATGAGCATTACCGAGAGGGCCCAGAGATACCTCTCTGATACACGGAGTGACAAATCCTAATCTTGATCTATGCCAACTCCACAAACACCTTCGGAGACACCTGTAGAGCATCTTTATAATCACCCAGTTACGTTGTGACGTTTGATAGCACACAAGGTGTTCCTCTGGTATTCGGGAGTTGCATAATCTCATAGTCAGAGGAACATGTATAAGTTATGAAGAAAGCAATAGCAATAAACATATTGATCATTATGCTAAGCTAACAGATGGGTCATGTCCTTCACATCATTCTCTAATGACGTGATCCCGTTCATCAAATGACAACACATGTCTATGGTTAGGAAACATAACCATCTTTGATTAACGAATAGTCAAGTAGAGGCATACTAGGGACCATATGTTTTGTCTATGCATTCACACATGTACTAAGTTTCCGGTTAATACAATTCTAGCATGAATAATAAACATTTATCATGATATAATAAAATATAAAAAACAACTTTATTATTGCCTCTAGGGCATATTTCCTTCAACTTTCATTGAAAAGTGATATATACGGTTGGTATACGGGACATGTTGGAAAGTGGCTTTTATACTCCAGTAATGCTCCAAGGTGCTTATTGGCTTTTACTAATATATAACTCTTCTTTGACTTTTACCGTTTTGTATTATCTTCACATGTGTGAAAAATGTTTTTCTACCTTGGATCCATCGTTCTTCGTGCTTGTGCACTTGGTTCTCACAGGTACACAACGAAACATAAAGATACACTTTCTAACAAGAAGAGACCAAAGGCACGCCAGTGCCAATAGTCAATGCCGCAAAATGTGCAATACCTTATATAAAGAGGTGCGAAGCCTTTTTTGGCAAGCTTGATGTGATTGATAGTAGCTATCCAGCCTCCGCCAAAACTAACTAAATAAAAATAGTCTGACAATTACTCTTCTTTTTACTTGTACACGTGAAATATTATGATATGCTCTGAACTAAAACAAAAAACACAACAAAACATTATGTAACAATCTAAAATAAAACAAGACAAACTTAGACAAAACTAGTAAGCGTGACAGGAACCTCCAGATGACAACGGACGACTCGTCGGATGTGGCAATATCAAAGTGTTCGTCGTGTGTACAAGGAATTAACATGGTTGTAACTAAACAATAAAATAATGAAAGGAAAAGATTTGGGAGAGAAAGGAGCTATGCTAATCTTACAGTAATTTACACGGAAAAGATGGTCACAAATCAAAACAGCCTTGTACTTTATCGGTGGTTTAATGGTTGACCACGCTGCACTTCTTCCTGATCTTACCCTGGCTTTCAGTGAGCGGTTTGGCGTTGCCCATCTTGATCATGGAGGCGGCGAAGTCGGCGAAGAACTCCAAAAACTTTTTCTTTTCAAAATCAATGCAATCATATGTCTAAATTTAGAAGTCAGGTTCAAATTAAAAATAAGAATGGATTTTTTTTTAATAATAGAGAAAAATATATTTGCCAACAGCTCCCGTGAGGGCTGTCGGCATAGATCTAATGGTGGCAGCCTTTTGTCAGCCAATGGGATGTATGCCGACGGCCACCGTTGGCGTCCATGGGGGTTTGCCGATGGCTGAGGTTTACCCAGGTCGTGAGTGTATATGACCCGTCGGCTCACCTTTTGTTGTCGCCAAATGCTCTGTTTCCTGTAGTGTCAGGTGCACATGGGCGGGTGAACCCATGGGTCGAATTGTCGGATTGAGCTCTGAGATCAAACAAAAAGTAAACAATCTGAAATAAAGCAAGACAAACTTAGACAACACAAGTAAGCGTGACATGAATCTCCATGTGACAACGGACGGCACATTGGATGTGGCAATATCGAAGTGTTTGTCGTGTGTACAAGGAATTAACATGGTGGTAACGAAACAACAAACTAATGAAAGAAACAGATTTGGGAGAGGAAGGAGCTATAGCAATCTTACAGTAATTTACAGCGAAAAGGGGATGGTCTTGAATCAAAACAGCCTTGTACTACTTCTTCCTGATCTTAGAGTAATTTAATGGTTCACCACGCTGCACTTCTTCCTGATCTCGCCCTGGCTGCCTGTGAGCGGATTGGCATTGCCCATCTTGATCATGGAGGCCGCGAAGTCAGCGAAGAACTCCTCCTTGAAGGCGCCGGTGGCGTGGCGCTGGACATAGGCGCGGGTGAAGGGATCGGTGAGGAGGGCACCGTCGGAGTGGAAGAGGCCCCTCCGCTTGCTCACCAGCTTGAAGTAGTCGGTGTCGAAGGTCTTGAAGCTGCCGGGGTCCATCTCCACAAGGGTGGTGTTGTCGTTGAGGCTGGCACACTTGCTCTTTAGCCGCATCATGTACTGTGGCTCCAGCGTTGGGTCGATGTCGCTGGGGTTTTCCATGCCGGTGAAGTTGTAGAGCCGGTCGGAGAAGGAGAAGCAGTGTGACGTCCCGATCGTGTGCCCGGCGGAGAGGACGACAAGGTCCTTGGCGTCGAGGTTGACAGCGGCGAAGAGCTGGGTGAGCACGGTGAAGTTGGAAGTCGGGGGTGGCAGCGCGTCGGTCTCGTTGGATATGGACACGCTGCCGTCTCGCCGGCCTAGGGGAACTGTCCAGAATGGACCCTTGCTCTGGAAAAACCATGATCGAGTAGCATTAGCATTTGGCTTCCACATGTAACGTGTCATTTCATTTGCAAAATGGCCTGGTACTCTACTCACCAGCCATACTGCGTCCCTGGCAATGAGGGCGAGGACGTCGGCGCAGGAGACAGTGTCGGGACAGGCCTTCTCCACGGCGGCCTTCACCCTCTCGACGAAGCCGAAGCCACGGAGCGTCTGGTTCGGCTGCGCGTCCTTCTCCGCCGTCTTGTTGGCCGAGTCCAGCAGAACCGAGCCGTCGCACCCCTGCATCCACGGTGGTCAGGCCACTGCACAAAACAGGTTACGGACAAACAACATGCATGCAATGCTGCTTACCCTGACGAAGCAGTCGTGGAAGTGCATCCGGAGGAGCGGCCCGGCGAGGCTGGGCGCCAGGGACAGCGCCCTCACCATCTCCCTCCTCACGACGTCCTCCACGCTGGGGCACGACTCGCTGTAGAACTTCTCGTCCAGCTGCGCCCGCGCGCACGTCGCCGCCACCGCCGCGAGCATCAGCGCCACCATTGTCGCAGCCCTCGACGCCATCTTCTCGCCTCTCTCCTTGGCTATGCAAGAAAGGACGATGACTAGGTGGCTGATTAAACAGGGGAAGCTTGAACTGCTGCTGCTGCTCGACTGGCGCCCGGGAGATATATAGCGCCGGAGTGTCCCCACGCCTGCATGTGGTGGGCTGTCTTCCGGAGCAGTAGGTTCAATTCGCATGGTTTAATGGGTTGTTCCTTGTTTGCACTCTGCGGAATCTTTGCCGTGGCAGGTACACCGGCGGCCACCGTACGTATAATGGAGGCGGACGGACAGCCAGACGGAAGCACATCATTAGATCAATTCACTAACTTTTCTCTAGACATCAATCTACTCACTTAACATACTAGTTAGTTGTCACGGAGCAAACTGCGGTGCCAGGTTGTAATCAACAAAGGATACGGGCAATGAGTGCATAATGCCACCTACTGGTGGTTCGAGACACGGAAATCCCATGGTCCGTATGTTTGTACCGGCGCCACATGCTATCCCCAATGAGACCAATATATACACTTTGTTTTTTCAGGCAATGTACATATCAACATACTTTACTAGGTGTCTGTGTGCTCGCTTTAGCCGAGGAAATCAAGGTTCAGTTTCAAGGAAATTTCACATATTTTGGTGTGATCTGAAATACATCTAACCCTGAAATATTGAGCCACATTCAAACTAATTTCAAAATAAACTTAAACTAGATTAGAATTAATTAAAAGTTAGAGAATTTTAAAAATCAAATTCCAAAAGAATTTTGAAAAATCAGATTCATTAAAAAATAAGTGAATTTGAAGAAGCAAAATCCAGAAGAACTTTGTCCGAAATTGCTTTGTTTCCGAGATTAAAAACCTTATCGAGGATTAGGATAGTATTATGTCTTTGTCGAGGCACTGGCACAAAAGCCCAAGAGAATTTGAATGTCATGTTTTGCTCAAAATACAATTTGAATAATGATGTTTATATTCCACACTTTGTTAAATTTAAATTTATAAATTTGGAGGGCTACCTTTTGTTTGTTTCAACCTTGACACGTGTTTGGAATTTGTGCTGACTAAAAACAAAATTGTGTTTTTTCATGTCTAATAGGTGTATGAGAGCATCTACAATCGGACCTCCCATATCCGCCCCAAACTGCTGAATGGGCTGCCCGGTTATTGTCCGGACGCAAAAACGGCATCCAACTAGTTGTGCCGTTGTAGCACTTTCGTGATAAGTAGACTGTCGAACCCACGTGAAGTAAATTTGAAGACACCACCAACCACGCAACTACGTTGTCTGTGCAGCTATGTTCGCACCCAAACCATAGTTTGAAAATAGCCTATTCTCTCGGTTACTTCCGGAACGATAATAAACAGAGTTTTTAACTACACTATAAACTAGGACAGAAAATATACTAAACAAGAACACAAAGTAAAAAAGGGTTATACTTGTAGGATTGAATTGAGAAAAAGGCGGTATCTAGGCTTTCGGTGTCACTAGTATGAGAGGAGCGTCTTACTGGCATACAAATATTATAGACTAGTAAACATTCTCCCATGGTTTGCATTCCGCGATCTCTCACTCATAGGTGTACAAGATATAACATTGTGTCATGGTCACACACAGCTATCAATAATACACAACGGAATCAAAGAATCACAAAGTTCATATATCTACTCCATGTACGTGCAAATGCTATACATGCAACGCGAGAGAGGGTAAATACCAAAGCCGCGAAGACTAGTTGTGCGTACTAGATCACACCTCAACCTCTAACCGGATCAATTACTCAAACATAGATGAAGAGACACACAAAGATGAATGATTCATTAGTGTCATCAACATGTTCAATAATACAAAATACAAGTGTGA
This sequence comes from Triticum aestivum, assembly GCF_018294505.1. Classification (NCBI taxonomy): domain Eukaryota; kingdom Viridiplantae; phylum Streptophyta; class Magnoliopsida; order Poales; family Poaceae; genus Triticum; species Triticum aestivum. Next base: position 632,358,627 of record NC_057804.1, on the reverse strand, counting down.
TGACGAAGATGGATATATATGGGCACTGGAGCGCCTGGCTAATGGCCAGGGCCCGGTGATGGTGGAAGTGTCTCCTTCTCCTTCTCTTGCGTGTCGTTCGTAGTGATGGTGATAGAGGGAGAGGCCTCCCTCTAGATGAGATGGGAGAGCCTCCCGACATCTGGTTGGAGTTGTGGTGGAATGAGGATGATGATCCCGGTGGCTAGGGTTGGTGCTCTTCTTATGCGAGACCTCCTCGGATCTCCTCCGTTGATGTAGATCCTCCACCATTATACAAGGGTTCTAGAGGAGTCAAATCTTCACACAATCCTTCCTTATTGGCCAAGGGTCTCATAGGAACAAATGGAACAAAACCGGTGTAGAATCATGTCCAGAAAGACAAATTTTGGTGGAGTTTGGAGCTCATACAAGCGTCCATACGACCAGCCACGGTCGTATGGAACACCATCTTTGGTTGTGGAAACCTCCAGTAAAACGGACGACATTTCTTCATATGAACTCGGAATTTGATCTCTTGGGCTCGTCGGATTTGTATGAACGATGCCGATCCATTTATGATTTTGGATCTTTATTTGGAGCACTTCGGAAAAATTACCTTTCTGACCTTCGAAATGCCTAAGTCTGGCGCCTGGAACTTCTTTGGTTTAACCCCAACTTCATCTTTTCAATGTGCTAAGTCCATGAATATGCCAAGATACCTAAAAGGACCAAAAACAAGGGGAACTAATAAAAACTAAATAAAAATAGAAGTTGTGCAACGAACTTGGTAACACTTGTAAATACCGGAAACTATGCATTGAGGACATAAATAGGTTCTAGATGCATATGTTATGAGGGATTTTTGCACTAAAATAGACTCTAAAATATGAATAAAAGCCACTCATGAACTTCCTCTAGCGTAAACCTTGCTCGTCATCGAGTAGGAAGGTCGATAAACCAAAGTTATCCATCTAGCTGATTAATAAGATTATTGCCCATGGGTGTATCCTTGTATTCTCTGCAACCTACAAGCAAGACGGATCATATTTATACAAGGTAGCACATACTCACTTATCTAATCTCACTCCACTTAGAGCTTTAGAAAAAATTTCGATGGTTCTTATCAAAGTTTAATCTAGCATGAAAACAAATACTTGGATCTCTTACTTAATAGCTTATTCATTTTTTTATTTTCCCTTTTTTCTTTTTTAATAAACTTGAACACAAGGAGTTGCCAAAAATTCAAGATATCACTACTGGAATCAGGATCTTTGCCGTCAGCCATGGCTGACGGCAAAGGCATGCCTGGCGGACGGCAAAGACCTTTGTCATCAGCCAGCAGATGGCAACAGGTCCGGCTGAATAAGCTATGGCAAAGGCCTCTTTGTCGTCTTCTGGCAGACGGCAAAGATGCAAAGGCCTTTGCCGTCTGCTGGCAGACGGCAAAGAGCCTGGACGGCACACGTGGCAGCTTAGGTCCGTCAAGGGGTTAACAGTGTGCTTTGCCGTCAGGTGGCAGATGGCAAAGGCCTTTGCATCTTTACTGTCTGCCAGCAGACGACAAAGATGCAAAGGTCTTTGCCGTCTGCCAGCTGACTGCAAAGATGCAAAATAGGCCAGCCCACTGCACCCCAGGTTGCATAGGTAGCTGCCACGTGGCAGCTTTGTCGTCCGGTAGCAGACGGCAAAGTGCCTGTATAGCCCCAGTTTTTTCTTAAATTC